>NC_081289.1:140527686-140627686 GCF_030490865.1 Poecile atricapillus
TGAACAACGATTTGGGGGGTTCACTGTGTGCTGTCTTTTTTGTCCTTCCTCATCATCATCACTTGGGCTCACATGGTGTCATGCTTGTGTAAAATGCTTCATTCTGATTTCAAACACTGCATAACTGGGCCTAAGTCATGCTTGCAGTAATTTCGTCAGGAGCTGAGCATGAAGGTTTGATTCAAGGTTTGTATAAAAAGATGATCTAGGTGAGCTGGGCTAATCAAAAGGGGAATAGCTGTCCTTTCTTTAAAGATAGGATATTACCTGACAGATAAACTGGTGATATGAGTTGTTATGCTTAAGTCACTGTTGGATTGTGGCATCCTTATTCTTCTTTTGACTCTCTGGCTGTCCATCTACTTTAATTAGTTGTCTGTCTGTACCTCTTGGTCCTTCCAATAGCTGTAGCTGTCTATTTGCTAAGTCTGGTTGTACTTCATCCATCTGATCCTTGCAAAGGTGGTATCCATCTATCATACACATACAGCACTTCTGCTGTGTCAATCAAAGTCAACTTCAGCTTTCTTTTTAATGTCTAAATGGATCTCTGTTGATAATGTTGATAAATTTTTAATTCCCTGGGACAGGATCCATTTTTTTACTTCATGTGTCTGCATTACTTATCACTTATTCCAGTCCATAATCCTGACATGGAGATCTTCTTTTATTACAATAACTGTAGTGCATTAGTAGGAGTTTTTGTATTAGGGAAACATTTAATCTGTCAAAACATGTGAGTAGGTCTGTGTTCTCCCTGCTTTCCTTCTGCTGTATAAATATTATGAGGAAAAAGATAAAGATAGGGAAATATTTTTAGTATTCCACTGATTTTCAAACTTTTTAATTTAATATTGAATAAATAATAATTTGAAAAATCTGTACTATTGTATTATTGTATTATTACCTGAAAAGGGAAAGATTTCTCTTCCTCAGCTTTAAGCATACCATAGGATTTTTTCTCTAAGATTCTCTAAGTTGTCTTTGCTGAAAAGAGAAGCTGCTTCAGAAGTTGATTTTTGTGTTCTCTTAGTCACTCAAACTCTGATGAGAAGAACGCACTTCTGAAAATACATTTTGTTTTTCACTGCCTAAGAAGCCAGTGAACTGGCTTAGAGCATGTAACTGCTTTCTAGACAAGGAACAGAAGGCAGAGCAAGCCCGTATCAATTGTCACAAGGCTATATAAAAATGAAAGTACCTCATATGCATGTCTGGTTTTGGCTGTAAAAGTTCAAAAGCTCAAACTCTCAATGTAGATTCTCATAGAACAAAATTGCAACTTCTTTGTTCCTCTTTTTCTCACCACTGTGAATGGATCTGAACATCCTGAAAAATAGAGTAGGAGTCTATGCTTAGCTGCTTTGGGAAGCTTATAGGTTCTGGTTTCTTTTCAGATACCCAAGTTAATGCAAAATTATAGTTGTTTGTCAGGGATGGAAAGACAACTAAAATATATTTAAGCAGCAACTTTATTTCCTGTCTTTAGAATACTCAGCTGCCTACTGTGTATGACTAAGCTATCACTCCCTTTCAGGGACTTAAAAAAAAAAAAAAAAAGAAAAAGAAAACCTAAATAACCCCCAATCCTGAAAACCCCAACCAGTGTGGAGGCTTTTGTTTGCATTCTCAGTTTGATTTTGTTAGAAAAAGATAACTGGCAGAAAGTACAACACTGTTTTTGGTCGTTCTCAGTATTTCTTTGGCTGCAAGTTACAGCATGACAAAGTTGGCCAGAAACAGCTCAAAAGCTTAATGCTTTGTGCATCTTGGACTGAAAGAGAATATCAGGAGGGGGATCAAAACAGGGTGGCAGAAATATTTTGCTAAAATGCCAAAGACTATCCACCAGTCAGTGCCTGGTAGGAGCCATTAAACTCAAGCATTCATAATGAAGTCATTGAATAAAACTGGAAATTGGTGGGGCACACAACTTCTTGTGGCTTAGGCAAATGTTCCTGCTGGCAATATTTCCTTTATTTTCCCAGTCTTTGTCTGTATCTTCCATTAGTTTATGGCTTGAACTCCTCCAACAGGGTCAGTGTGAACTTACATTATACGTAATCCATGTGAAGGTTTAGGTCGTCTCAGACAGAAATGATCTAATCAAGACTTTTTCACATCTTTTGTTTTTTTTTTTCCTTGTTCAGCTTTAGAACACCAATAAGGTCAGGGAACAACCAGGTTAATTTGTACTCAGATTGTAAGAGATTTGTACAGCTTATGACACAAGGAGATGCTGGACTGCTGCTGGGGCAATAAAATGCTGAAAATATAATAAACTTTATTAGCTGAAACTCCCCTATGAATCACAGCTACAGAAAAGCAAGAGAAAAGCAGGAGGCTGGAGCTGGCCCTGTAAAGTCTCTCCTGCCTCTTAAACTGGCAGCTCCAGATACAGACATTGAGTGTAAATGCTTTATCTGGGAAAGGTACAGTCCATCTGCAACAAGCAGACCCTCACAGGTGGGTTTGATCAAGAAAAAAAGGGGAAAAAAATAAAAAAAGAAGAAAAAAAAAAAGAGAATAAGAGAAAAGAAAGACAGAAGTAGACAGAAGAATGAGGAGGAAAAGTAGAAAGTAAGAAAAGAAAAGGAAGTTTAGGGAAGTTCAGGGAAGGGAAGTTCAGGGAAGGGGAAGGAAGGGAAGGGAAGGGAAGGGAGAGGAGAAATTAATACCTTAAAAACTCAATATCTCTTTAAATTCACAGCAGGCAATGATTAGCATTGTTTAATAATGTGTGACCAAGATATAACCACAGATAACCACTGATTATATAGTTTCATATTGGATAATTTCTATAATTTATTCAATACCAGTGACAGGTAGCTCATTGAGATTTTTAAAAGTCTAATGCTAAAAAAATAATCATAATTAAAAAAAATAGGAAAAAGAAGTCATAATTGTAAACCACTGATCAGTTATCACAAAATATCATGATTCATTAGGATTCTGCATAGTTAGAAAAAAATACTGTAGCACAGCAATATTTATTTTGTGCTGCTTTAAAACTGTGCAGCATGTCTAATAAAAATTCCTTGCAAAAATATATAACATTAATTCCAATTTTCTGTAATTAAAATATGCTTATTCTAAAATGAGTACAATTACTTTGAGCTCTGACTAGTAGGTTACATCATTAATAATGATTTTTTTTTCCTTTAACACTTATTTGGAGGCTGAAATACAAATATCTTGCAGATCAGCTTCTGCCAAGGCCAAGGAAATAAACACAATTTATGTAGTTACATTCTGCTTCCTCTGAGGTCCTTGATCACTGCATTGCATTCATTTTGAAACCAGAAGAACAGGCCTATTATCCTGCCTGAGGATCTATTGCATTTCAGCTCTCTCCTCCTTGCATCTAAAGGCCATTAGACTATACAGAAACTTTCCAGAAGCTCTATTTCATTAAAAGTAGTGCAATAGGAGTATATCTCCAAGGAAAAACAGTTGGTGTGGATGACCATATGGCCACGTTGCATTATGAGCAATTCCATCACTCCAGGACCAGTTATATCCTGTGGATTGAGCTACTTTTATTTAAGGTTGATGCATATAGATTCTGAATATTTTTGAGGTTTTGTTTGGGTTGTGTTTGTTTGTTTTGTTTTGTTTGTTTTATTTTTGGCTTTTTGTTTTGTTTTGTTTCTTTTTCCTTCTAAAAAAATCTCATTCATGTGCTCTGAACTACTTGGAGACACAAAATGGACATGGGTACATGGGATTGATAAAAAGATTAACATTGCAGTCTTCATATCAAGTTAAACACTGGTATTAACTTTATCAGGCACAGCCTGACTAGTTCTTGTTTCAGGATCAAAGCCAGGCCAGACCATTCCAGAACACACATGGAATCTGTCTCTTCTCCTGGCTAAACAGTAGTATGGACAGTCTTTTCATTGCAAATCTGTACATTTTGCACAATATTTTGCAAATTTTTCTCTCATTCCATGCTCAATTACTGCATAAAACTAGAGCAACAAACAATTACACCAAGTAATCTACTCCCTGTCCTACCCCAGGGCGGCATCCATCACACCCAAATACTCCCCAAATGGTGTTTTTTGTATCTCACTCTTTCTTGTTTTGGCTTCCCCAGATCCTGAAGGACATCTTGCCAAATGCAGTATAATCTTCTTTATCTAAAGCTGCCTCTGTTCATTGACATGTCCAGGGTATTTATTTGTGCACTTTCATACAAGGTGATCCTGCACACCCTTCACACCAGATATGGTTACATTCATGGTGCCAGGTACCTCCTAACATGATTTTTGACTTATCCAGATGTAAGATGGCATATAAATGTAATCTTCTTTTATTTTGTTCTGGCACAACAGGATTTAAAAGGAGAACAAGAGTAGAGTTATATAAAAGATATTCTGAGAAACAGCATAATGCAGTAAAGGACATATTTCTGTGGAATTGTTAAGCTATTATACAGAATTTTGCAGAAAATTGCATCCTTGCAATATATATTGGTTTTGAAAATCCTGTAGCAAGTTTATCATGCTCTGTTAGGTTTTACAGGGTTTTTTTTGTGAAACTATGTGTAACACAATTGAGGCAGAATACCCTTGGGGAGAAAAGAAAAAAAAAAATTAAAAAGTGGTGTACAAACAACAATGTCGACTGTGATATTGGTGAAGTTATTTATGTTCACTCCTGAAAAACTGTGTCTTGCAAAATTATGAATAATTCCAAAAATTCTGTCAGAGTATTGTCGTTCTTCAGGTTGTTGTTTAGTTTTTTTATTTTTCTACAGTAAAGAAGAATGAATAATTCTGTTCTACTGGTTTCTTGCCTCTTTCTTGCCTGATAACCTGCCAAGCAAGCCTGATAAGAGGTTTTTATGCTGCAAAAAATGTGCTAAAGTCTCATTCACTTCATGTGAATACATGTGTAGGTGGAGTGCTGGATTCAAAATTCTTCCCCTTCTGAGAAATATTTACTTTTACAATAGTTTTGTTAGAAACCAGCCTGTGCCATGGACAGCTATGGGTAACAATTTTGGTGTGTGTGGTTCCTGAGCTTGTGCAGTACATACAGATTTTCCCCACTTTCTCAGCCTTTAATCCTGAACAAATTTTCTTTGTGAAGGCTGAGATTTTCAGAGATTCTCATGATTCCATGAGCTTTTAAACAAACAGAAAGAACAAAGCCCCAACAATTGATGCTAAACCAAAAGTGATGGTAGCTGTATATGCTTTTGATGCAAAATTAGATAATGATTTCATAGATTCACATATTTTAAGAGTTTTTCCTACTAAGATCATCTATTTTGAAAGTGTGATAGGCTATAGAACTTCAATATAATATTTAATACTTCATGCTCAGCAATTCTCACTGAAAAATAACAAATTTACAAGAAAAGATACTCAATATTTGTTTATTTTTAAATTAAAATGATTGATAATTTGCCTCACTTCACAAAATGAACGAAAGATTAATCATATAGACATCTTTTCTAATTATTTTTTCCCCAGCATAAACATCCAGCCAACAAATCTTTTAGATAAAGGATGCTGATACATTACAGCTGATCTTGCAGCTGGTGGACCAAATTTGCTGCTTGCAAAAGAGAATGTAACTCTGCTGGAGTGAATTAAGCTATGCCTGAGCTAAGAGAACCAGCAGCATCAAAAAATGAGAGGACTTCTTATTAAGAGGCTTCTAGTTCAATGTACAGATATACCCAGAATTGTGCCTTTTGCTTTAGTGTGTCTACAAACCAGTCTAACAGACCAAAAATAGACTCTTTCGAGGAAAAAAAAAAAAAAAAAAGGAATTAAAAAGGAAAAAAGTATGGACTTCATCTATAGATTCCCTGAGACCTTGTGATTTGGATTCACCTCAGGCCATAAGGTATGGAATATATAATATACTATATGGAATTACTCTCCAGAATGCTGAATTATGGATTAGCTCATGGAAATCTGTTGAAACTGCTTAGTAGAAAATAAATCTATACACATATGTCAAGATTTAAAACAATTTATTAACACAGCTGCTGTTACAGATTTCTGTAGCCGTATGCTAAACTCTAATTCCAGAAATGTTGGTAGTTCTCAAGAATCAAAAATACATAAATCTTTAAGAGCTGTTCAGTAACCGAGATTGGATTATATCAGGCCCCTTCCACACTCTGTTCAGTGTGGGATGTTTTCAGGGTCAAGAGGGTTTATTTTGGCTGAGGAAAGAAGCTCTGTGTAGTCAGGCTGTCTCCCAGCACTTCCCATCTGCACTGAAAATGCCCACTAATAGGTTTGAAATAACAATACATTTGTCCTCTGGGGAAGATTAGGTAGAGCTGTGGAAGATTTTTGCTTCTCTCATACAGAAAGTCTTAAACTGGATGGTTTTCAGAAAGGAAGGGATTTTATGAACTTCTTATTGTCTACAGAATGCCAGAAGCTTTTCAAATAAATAGCAACCTGTGTAAAAGACTGTATGAACTAAACTGAGCTTTTATTGTGTCCAACAGTCACATTCCCCTTAACTTTCTGTACATAAACTTTCTCAGTGCTTTGCTACTAAAAAAAATGTCAGCAAGCAATACTTTGCAAGAAGAAATTTATCTATTGTATTGAACTGTCTGGAACCCAATTAAATTCAAGTATGTGTATATTTCAGGGGAGGGTATAAGCAAGGAATCAGAGTTAAGCTTTCCAAATTAGAAAAGTTTTCCCAGTATGCTACAGTCATTCTGGAGGAAAAAAAAATATATAAAGCCACATTTTTTTTTTTTAAACATCATTTTTCTTTTAATACATTTTAATTGACAGAGAATTTGCTGAGGCTGTGTTTCAAAGACAAGAGATCTCCTTTTATGGGTCATTGCTAAGCCTTGTTTAAAAAGGAGCTGCTGGCCTGATTGCGTCAGTTCCTCAGAGTCTGGTTGAGGCTCAATTTTCTGCGCTGCTGGGCTCTCCAGGCTTTTGGTGGAGTTTATAAGTGAACACAGGCAGCAGTAAAGAAAATATGACTCTTCAAATATCTCATGGGGCTCGGGAAAAAATATTCAGAATACATGTCCATTTTTCAGACACACATTCAGGACTTGGGTTTACTGTCACAAGAAAGATTTTAATCCATTAGGCACCCTTCTTTATTCTCCAAATAATGTTTTAATTCAGAGGTAACTGTGAATAGTTTACAGATGAGATTCAGGCTAGAAGGTCTCTCTGCTCCTGATATGGTACAGGAATATTTCTTAATACTAAATCAATCTTGAACATGGTACAGTATATCCCATAAAGAAAACAACCCAGATCCTGGAAATGATGAATATTTGCTTGCCTGGCACAAGAAAATACTGGCACATCCTTGTGTCATCAGGCCACAGATCCAAAGGACATGGCTGCAGATCCATGTTAGCATCTTGTTGTCACTACTAGCCCAGGGTTAACTATCAGACTTGTCAGTTGTGCTCAATTCAGTTTGAGGTTACAAGTCAGCCCCCAGAAATGACTGAGCATCAGTGCACCTTGTTCAGAAAGTTGTCTGCATATGTGTTAAAAGAGTAACCACTGACTTGACTGCAGTTTGCCGTGCCAGTCTTTTCCCCAGAATCTCAAAGGAATGCTCTGGGTCCCTTGCTCTAATCACTAGCTTATGAAATTTAGAGAATGTTTCTGAAATCGCTTCTCTGTGTATTGAATGTCACTACTTCACCACAGAGGTCCTTGATTTATACATTGATGAAATTTATTATTGTTGTTGTTGTTATAGTGACCTTGTATGAATTTTTGATCCATCATATTGAAAGCCAGATTGCAAAATGCAATGACAAGTACCCCCTACTGCATAAAAAGTCAAATGCGTTCTTGAAAAGTACAATGTACATAGAATGAGTCTAGGGAATTGATCAGCCCTTTTTGTTGGTATTTGTCATCTAGCAGGTTCAGCCCCTGAAAAGAATTGCATCTGGACTCTAAAACTGGAATTAAGAAGCACTTGACTTAAAAGCTAAAAAAGCTGTGTACTTGAATTACTGCTTTATTTGAAATAGTCATAATTTTCATAATCACAATAGTGTATCTACTATTCATTGCTGACTTTTAAACAATGTGCAAAACCAAGACAGGTTTCAGAGAAAAGCTTTACAGATGACAAATGGATTAAATATGCCTCGTCATGAGACGTTCAAGGTACCTGATCTGTTCAGCTTATAAATAGGGGTGACACAACCATAGGTTATAAATATGTTTCTTATAAATGTAAGAAAAAGAATTTGAATAAAAGAGTTTAGCAGACAAAATAAAAATAAGATTGAGTGTGTGTAAGTTGAAGCTAGAGAAATTTGAACTATAAATAAAGCTCAGGTTTAATGGGAAATGTAATGAACAATGTGTAGGAATGACATGTCAAGGGTTATGTTGGATTTTTCATCACGAGAAATGTTTAAATCAAGGAGTTACCTCAACACTGGAAGAGGTTGTCAAGAGAAGCCATAGAATCTCCATCTTCAGAGATATTCGAAAAGTGACTGGACATGACCCTGAAGAACCTTATCCAACTCTGAACTTGTCTCTAACTTGAAAGTTTGTCCTTGTTTTGAGTCAAAGGTGTTCTCCATCAGTGGAAATGTCTGTTATTTGAAACTTCATAAAAGTTTTGTCTTGCTCTCCCTCTTCATATGTCAAAGGACTTGTAGGTTGACACAAGAATTATGACCTTCAGAAAAGAACAATGGCTGAGAAGGAAAAACCAAATCCTGTCTTTTACAATATCTCTACCTAGGTGGCTTTTTCTTCTTTTCCTTCCTTCATTGCTTTTCCACCTGAACAGCTCTGACTCACTTGTACTGTCATTTGCTTTCTACACAGCATAAAATTGAAATAAAAGAAGCACTAATAAATACCAAAAGAACTACTCAGCTTAGCAAATTGGCTTTACATAAGGTCAAAGAAAATGCATTTCTGAAGCCCTGTCACTATTTGTTCCTGAACATTAGCAAATAGCACTACAAAAGGCCTGGGCTTAGACTATTCCTTGACTAACCTGTCTGAGCAGGGCATTAAATAGGCATTTGTTCCTCTTTATATTTCTGCTCCACTTAAAGACTGATGCTGCAACTTCTGGTCCAGGTCTTCAGCCTTCCAAATATCCTGACCAAATTTCTGGGATGAAAATTTCCCTGTTGCTTCTATCAGACCTGAGTGGTTAAACAGTGAATCGAAGATCTATCTCATGTCAAGTACATGTTAGGAAGTCACAGCACTTGCCTCAGTAACACCCGATTCAGGGACTGGGGTCTTTTAGAATTTCCTCTTCCAGGTAAGCCCTTGGAAACTGAGGACAGGTGATTAATCTTGGAATATTGCTAGCTGGCCAAAGTTTGTATATGAGCTTTTTGTAAAACTCAACTACTGAAATTACAGGTTCTGAGCAGTTCCAGTGGAACAATCAGCAAGGTATATCACTTTTCTCCCATCCTGTGACTAAGCATATAAACTTTTTTTTCTGTCTTTGTGTGCTGGGAGCACACAGGACTGCTTGACAGTGTGCATTTTTGAGCAGCAGAGGCAGAATGGAAGCAAAGCACTTGAAACGGTCCACTGGTTCCTGGCTGACAGCTCAGGTTTACTGTAGAGGCCCATTGTCTTAAAAGTGTTACAGAGAAATTTTGGAAAGCTTTGTTCTCTACAGACATCTCCCAGTGTAGCAGAACTGTAAAGAAGCTGAGCTTTAGAGAAGTAACCACTTATGGCTCTTTTACTAATGATCTCTTTTGTGTTGTTCCATACATTTCAAAAATCTTGGTTGAGATGAATTAGCCATCTCAGCACTGCACAGTTGAAACATGTTAAATAGTTCTACATTAAGAAGACATATTTTGTTTTATTAGGACAAAAAAAATGTGTCCGGGAAAAAACTGTTTAAAAAAAAATAAAATCTCTGCACATTTTTAGAATTGTGTTTAAAACTTAGGTTTGATTTGTTGCTGAAGATAACCCTCTCATTCAAACAAAACTGCTGGATTTGCATCACTAATTGATTAGAGGAAAACCTATGGTAATGTTTTCTATGAGGTCAGACTCAAAGATGAGAATGGTCTTCTCTGGTCATTAGATCTATGAATATATGAAAGATCTGAAGAAAAGTCTGATTTACATTCAGAGATCCTTTTCAACATCCCATAGATGAATTACCTAAAATAAATATACTAAAGGGGAAGAAGCAAGATTTAATTTTTCTGTAAAGACAGAGAGAGATCTTTGCTTCTCAAAGTGAGTTAAAGGCTTCAGAAGGGACAACAGTGCTCATTTGCAACAAATTTCTGAGTTTTTTTTTTGTTTTTTAAAACAAAAATTAAAAAGCTTGTGAATATGTCTAGATTTTCATTGCCTTTATTTTCTCTTTCTTATTCTCTCTCTTTGTCTTGTCAGATGTAACTAGCTAGCTTGAACCTCATAAACTTTCCCTGGCAAAAAAATCAAGAAGTCTGCATGAAACAGTCTGGTTTCTGTTCAAAAAATGAATATATACAAGGTTTAGGGAGCAGTGTAGGACTAGAGGGGTGAATTATTTGAGAATAACAAATAACAAGAAACTTCCCCCATGTCTGACGAAGCCAATGCCAGTTAGCTCCAAGATGGACCAGAAATTGGCCAAGGCCAAAGCCATCCTCATCCTGCTGGAAGCACCTCTATATGAAAAAAAGGAGGAAAAAAAGGTAAAAAAAAAAAATCTATAAGGCAGCTGTGCCTCTGCAGCCAATGGAGATCCAGAGGAGAACAGAGATTCATTTGCAGCCCGTGGAGGACCCCATGCTGGAGCAGGGGAATGTAAAATTAGGGCTGAGACCCTGTGGGAAACTTGTGCTGGAGCAGGACAAAATGTTTCATGAACAGAAATAAACAGATGTCATTGTTCTGCAAATACCAGCTATGCATCAGGCACATAGCATTTTCTTTTTTGCCCTCCTTCCCCAAGTACGTCCAGGCAAACAAATTCAATGATTCAACTTCCAAGGTCCTTCAGGCACACAAAGGCATTCAGAAAACTCAAGAGGCACTGCATTATGGCACAGGGAAGGGAAAATGTTTTTAGGGTAGCAAATATATAGGTGTGGGTGTGTGCACCTCTTTTAAAAGAAATTTTACATGCCATTGCACTTTTCTCCACTTATCTTTAAACATATTATTTTTTTTTGTATTTTTATTCTTCAAATTACCTTTATCATTCTCTGCTACTCAATATGTTGAGGGGGTGGAGTGTTTACAAGGAAGAGTAATGAAGTTGGTGCAGGGTCTGGAGCACAATTCTGATGAGGAACAGCAGAGGGGGATCAGGGGGGACCGTCTTGCTCTCTACAACACCCTGAAAGGAGGTTGTAGCAAGATGGGATTCAGAATCTTTCAAACAGCAAGTGACACACCACTAGAAATAGCCTCAGTTGTACCAGAAAAGGCTGAGATAGGATTTTAGGAATTTTTTTTTTTTTTTTTTTTGCCAAAAGGCTTATTTAACATTGGAACAGGTGGCCCAGGAAAGTGGTGAAATCATAATCCTGGAGGTACCTAAAATGTGCAGATGTGCTTAGAGACAAGATTCTGTGGTCAGTTTGGAAGCACTAGTTTTATGTTGGGTCTTGATGGTCTTGAAGGTCTTTTCCAACATAAATGATTGTATGATTCAGTAAGAATTTCTCCTTTGCCCCTGATGCACTCCAGGAAAGAAAAGTGTAGTGGTTTAGATTTCCTAATTTCGTTTCTTGGTCAACACACCAAATAAATGTCATGGTTTTAAAGCAGTAACTAAAAAAATCACTAGAAAACTTACTTATTTCTTGCTGTGAGATATGGATTACAACAAGAGCAAAACAGGCCTAAAACTTAAAAGGAATAAAGAAAGTTTATTAACAAAATTACAAGAATAAGAAACCCAGAATAAACCTCCAGAAAAACCCTTTTTTCCCCCACTACCCAACCATTCCCTTGTTTACATGACAACATAGAGACAAAAAAAAAAGCTTTGGTATTTACAACAGTCCTAATTCTTGCTATAATCTTTCTATCAGTCTTTGTAGAGAAACAAAAGTCTTCTGCTAATCTATGGAGTTTCTCACAAGAAAACTATTTCTGTTATAGATTTCTATTTCTCTATTTCTCTGATGTCAGCTGCCTGGAAATCTGTCATCAGTCGTCTCTTCCCATTTCACATCACTCTGAGGTGTGTGTGGGTCAATGAGTCTAGGGATGTGATTTTTAAGGATGAGTTATTCAAAGGCAAAAGTTCTCTTCATCTGTCTCTGTGAGCTTCCTGGAAACAGAAGTTTTCTCTTTGCCTCAAGCAGCCCCAAATTTTCAACTATTACTTCTCCCCCCTCTGTTCCAGCACCTCACTGTATCACAATTACTTCACTTTTTGCTCAAAATTCACACTTTGAACACTCCATTCCTCCCAATATACTCTGTCATGAATTAAAGGAGTTTTTTCAGAACACTATTGTCCATCTCCATAGACTTAACAAAAAAATATTTCAGCTTATAAAGCATCTCCTTATTCTCTCTTCCCCATCTAAAACTTAACTCTTTTCTTCCCTGTCTTTGATGGTTTTATGATGTCTTTTTTCATGTTGATTGTCTCTCTCTCTCTGTGTCTCTCTGGGAAAAAAAGATTAATCTGTAAGTTTTATCCAGGTAGTAAGAGAATTAAAGTCTTGGAAAGCTGCAAGTGTTCATGGTGTCAGGTTTCAGTCCAGCAGCAGAAACTACAAACCAAGCCAGGCTGGCCGGCTCCGTTTCTCCCCCTCCCCGCCCTCTGTGGCCTTGTCTGGCCTGGAGGGGAGAAGGAGGACAAGACAGAGCCTTGTTACCTTTTCAGAAGCCGGAAACCAAAGAGAGCAAGAGAGCTCTGGCTTTACATCTTAAGGGGGTGTTCACAAGTTGATCTCACTTCTCAATGGTTAAAACCACCGCCAATTCTCAGAAATGACCAATAATTGGTCAAGAGAAAAAAACTCCCATCAGCCTCTCACAGCTTCAACATCCCCCCAGTTCCTGAAGCTATCTTAAAGGTAGAGTCACCCCAGGACAAAAAGTTACCTAAAAAATTAGGAATGTCTCATATGTGAACCAGACATTTAATAATATGTACACAATTTGAATAGGAATTCATTGACCTGAACAAACTAAGGAACTAAGTGACTTAAAGCCCTTCCCATTTTGCAAAGTTATTTCATTCAATAGTTATTTTATTTGGAAGTTACTTATGAAATTTACATAATTTAGGTAAGATTCTTTTACACTCTTGGATTCCTCCCCATTTTCCCTAGAGGAAGAACAAACAATTGAAATATTTAAAGTTATCTTACAATCCAACATTTTTGTTGTACAAACATCTACAAACCATGTTTAGGTGATCAATTCTATAATAACTGTGTATGTAAACACATGTTCAGGTTAGCTTGGCTTGTTTTAATAAACAAGTAACAATAAATTACCATTTACTCCTTCACATCCTGCACCAAAAACAAGGTTTATACATTAACATGGACCTGAGGATTAAGGTTAACCTGATGTTCTTTACCTCTTCAGCAATGTGTTCATTTCACTGATGGTCAGCCACTGCAGTAATACGCTGTAACAAATGAAACCTCAGTCGCAAAATTCGGATGGATGTTGTCATGATTTAACCCCAGCTGACAACTCAGCGCCATGCAGCCACCCTCACTCCTCCTGTGATGGGCTTGAGGGAGACAATGGGAAAAGTGAAAGTGAGGAATCCTTTGGGTTGAAATAAAGACAGTTTAACAGGTAGAACAAAAGCAGCACACACAAGCAAAGCAAAGCAAGGAATTCATCCACTAGTTCCCGTGGATAGACAGGTGCTCAGCCATGAAATGAATAGGCAGAAAATGAACTCTGTTCCAGCCAGACCCAGCCCAGATATGCATATTGTTTAAACTACTGGTTCAGAGCAGGGCCTGTGAAGGGTTATTTTGAACTCTTCAGGACTCAAAAAGTATGAAGTGAAAATGCTTTTCAGTTCTTTTTTAATAAATCTTTTTTATTTTTCTGGGCATCTGTGACTCCTTTATGATGGGGACTAAATATGGAAAGATGAAATTGTGTTTATTTTATATTTCTGGACTGAAAGTCATTTATATTTTATCTTATGTTCTTGGACAAGCCCAGAGTGCACTGACTTCTCCACACAAGAATGTTTTCATAATGGCAGAAGGGATGCTATTTTTACTACATATCTGGCATATGGTGAACCCTCCCAGAAATCTCAAGTATAAACTTCTCACAAGGCCACAACCCACCAACAGTGGATTCATATGAACTAAATCATGAATAAACATGTGTCTGGATTTTCATTTCTAGCCCTTAAAGTAATATCACCAGGAGAAAAAATTTTAGGTTTTGGTTGATCCATGGACTTATTAATTGAAGTTGAACAAGACTGATTCTTGATATGAAACCTATTGAATTCAATTAAAGCTCCAGTTTGAATTCAATAGCCAGATAATTTCATTATGGCTGAGCAAAGAAATTGTTACCAAAAAATGGGAGTGTTGGAAGGGAGAAAATTGATCAGAGACTCAGCTGAGTTCACCGGTATGCCAAACTCTAAGCATTAACAAATTAAAGATTTTTCTCCATACCGTCTGTTTTTAATATTCTGCTTAAAGTACAATTTTAAAAATGTCATTTACACAGCAACTTAAAAGCTGTATAACAAAACAAGTAGTACTCACTCAAGAAAAATGAAGCATCAGGATAAAATAATTCTCTATAGTTTAACAGATTGGAGATCTGCCTCTCAGGACCATATATGCCAGGAAATTGTTTAATAAGAACATGTAATCTGTCAGCAGTGCATTGAGGAAGGTTTATGCTAATAGTTTTGGTACAAGGTTTTCCTTCAGAACAGGCATAAATGGTGAGAAATGGGAATCTTCACAAATTTGAATGCTGAGCTGTTCACAGTATAGTTCTGCTGATACACAGAGATGTAGTCTTGGTCATTAATCAAATTCATTAATTTTTGAGAAATTTAAACACCTCTGAGAAGTGGTTGTGAAGGTTTATATATGTGGGCATCTTGTTCAGAAGCTAGATACAGATATATTTCCCAGATTAAGTCTCTAATCTCTTTGTCATTTTCTTTGCTCATTGAGTTTGGTCTCATTTTGTGGATGCTCCAGAGCAGGGAATATCTTTGGGGGTTCTGTATTGACATGGAGTCTGGAACAGGGCAGTCACAGTCCAAAGTATACTCTCTTAGGGACTGTTACACAAACACATAAAGAATAATGACAATAATAAAAATGTCTACTAACATGTTAAATTAAGGAGAGCCACCTGCAGGTAGCTGATAATCATATTAAAGAAACTAGTGAACATCTGTAATTCTTTGTCCCCATTTATCACTTGGTGAAAGAGCTAGGTCCTAAATCCAGCCTTGGTTCATTGTGTGTATTGTAATAGCAGTGTGAAATGGGACTTAGGGAGCTGGGCACAGGCTCTGTGATAGCTTAGAATGTGTGACACTGGTGTAGGCTGATTATGGCTGCTTTTTCTCCACTGCTTCTTCTGTGCAGTTTGCAGAATTTCTGGGAAATGCAGAAGAAAAAAGAAAGAAATAAATAAAAAAAATTTAAAAAAGAAAGAAAATAAATTAATCAGACAATTGTTGAAATATTTGCATTTCTTATCTCATGTTAATAAGAAATGTCACCAATAATAATAAATACATACATACATACATACATAATGCAGAATAACACTCTATAAAGACGGTGGACTCTTTTATTTATTTATTTATGATCACTTAAAGACTACTAATGTTGACTCTGACATTTGGAGATCATAAATTACTTTCTAGTAAGCAACACTCCTGCTTCTCATATTCACGGTTTAAAAATAAAAAATACATTCTTCTTTTTCCCTTTTTAATGGTTAATTAGGTCACTAATCAAAAGAAATTCTTAAGAGGAAAATGAAATGTTGACATTTTGCAATTATTTGCTACTGTGAATAATACATAAACACACTACTTATGGTTAAAGTGGCTTTCAAACCCTTTTTCTGCCATTAGGGCATGAACTGACTGCAGAATCAGTGTATTTTACTTGATATATTGCCACATTATCTACTTCAGTGCTTCCATTTAGTTTGGGTCACTTACATTTCATTATACTGTACCTTGGCTGAGTGCAATAAAAAAAAAAGTTTATTGCAACTGCAAGCTCCTAATTAAACATCAGCTGTAAACTGAGCTACCCATTACAGATTATATATATAAAAAGATTATATTCTTGGGAATCACTCTATCATGCAACATGATTAATATATATGTGTTCTTGTAAATAGGAGTTGATTTGCTATATACATAATGGATACGATTAGCTTTTTGTTGAGCCCCAAGACATCAAATATAAAGGGATACACAGATTTCTCATTCAGCTATCTTGTTAAACATGATATAAGCATGTATATCCATACAGAGATAACACATGCAGAGACATGTTCGGCTTATTACAGTGTTCTTAGCTTCTCTCACTGTGGGTACAGAGAGATTTGAACTTATAAATTCATGACCAGGGTAAAATTAACCTCATATTTGAGAATAAAATTGAGTTACGTAAGTCAGTTAAAAATTTCTCTTTCCTACAAAGAGAAGAAAATTGATCTTCAGAACTCTGTGTTTCAGAAAACACTGTAAGCATATTTCATAGCTTCTAGCAAAACTCAGATGGATCTCATGAAGGACACATTTGAAATTTACTTGTATTTAACATAGAAAAGCCTATTTTTAATTGCACCCCTCAAAAATCAGTTTGGCCTCAACTTATATAATGGATAAATATTAGAATATTAGTTCTCTTGTTTTCCAGTTGAAGAAAATCTAGTTGGTATAAAAAAGGAAGTTTGAAAAGTTTCAACTAATGGAAGTGCATGTCCTTAGACAAAAAATTTGTAAATGAAATGCCAGTAAAGTTCAATTTCTACTTCCATCTTTCTTACTATTTTAATATTTCCACCCAATTATGTCAGTATAAACTGTTTTTGGGATTGTGAAGAGAACCATTTTCAGCAACTGATGTATTTTCAGATTTTTTTTTTTTTTTTTGTGCTTTGTTGTTTGCAAAGTTTTTTATATAGATTTCTCAGAACTATGCACATTTTATCATGGAATGGAACATAGGTCAATTACATAATACAGGCTGAGAAAAGGGTGTTGAAAGAATCTTGACTGAAGTACATGATTCATCCCATTTAATTATAGTTCTAGTTAGTGAGAATGAGTGTTGCTGTCCTTGGACTTGTACATTTACAATGCAAAGTGTAAATTTTTCTTGGGACCCTTCAAATCTCAGGTGGAAAATACACATCCACATTACAAATTCAAATTGTTTGTATTTGTGATATAATAATCTGGACCAGCATATAAGGAAGTACAAAAATTCTGTTTACTGCGTAGAAGTCCAGCTTTTTTTTTTTGTAATTTGAAGATGTGACAATGAGGTTTGGGTCACACTAATGCAGAAGCCTTAAAATGTGCTACACTGTGCACCAGTGCTCAGACAAACACAAAAATCCCCATGAAATATTTAACATCTGAAAATCAGATATTCTGTTATGTTCATTATCAGAAAAATTAGATAGAATAACCACCAATAAATATTCATGTCATGGAAATTTGATATTAGGTATCTGCTGCTGATGTATTGTTCACAAAACTCAGGTGTATGAACACAAAATGGGATCATTTCAGAGTCCTGTGCAGTCCAGTTTAGCTGGATAATCTTCCTTTCTCACTTTCTGCCCCCTATTCTGGAAAAGAGATTAAAAAAAATTAAAATTAAAACCCATCCATTTCCCTGTGTGTTGGAAACATATCCCAAATCCATTCTTGCAAAAATAAAAGCCAAAGAGGCCTAAACTGAAGAAAAAATAGATCAGATATTGTTTATATGTTTATTTCCATTCTAACACTTGCTCTTTTAAAGCACCATTCTATATAATCCATAGAGAGACTTTTGGCATGATTTCCGCACCCAACAGCTTTAATTGGTGTAAATTACATTAAGCTATTGAAGTTTCTCCATCTGAGAATCTGGCTCTGTTCTTCAGGAGTGGAACTTTTAAAAGAGAAATAAGGGTTAGAAAAAGTGGTTGCTTTCATTAAGGTCTGTCTCAAACTAAAAGAAAGCTGTCATATTTAAAAACAAATAAGCAAACAAAATCCCCAAACATGGGGATTTTGCAGGCTCTCTCTCACAAAGATGCTGTAACAAAGACAACAGCTTGACAATAGCAGCTGCTGCATAGAGCAAAAATTAGAGAACAATGTCATTTTTAATGATTTTTTTAAATGAAAGAATTAAACTGAAATAAACGAGATGTCCTAGGTTTTTGGGGTTTTTTTAAGAATCTGTCTCTCTGTCTTAGTGTTTATAAGTGGCAATGCAGGCAGACGACAGGAACATATGCCGGGAAGACTGAAATAGACAAAGCAATAATGCAAGTGGGATTTTTTTTCTTTTTTAATTATTTTTTAAAGTTTCATACAAGCCTATGCTTTTGGCACATTTGTATGAAAATTCTGAAAAAAAACCCAAAACCACATATCTGTCCATGTGTAGAGACATGGACATTTCTGCACTCAAAAAGAACAGGTTTATCTTTATATCCACACAGTTTCACATTTATAAATCATCATCCATAAAGATAAACACATACTCAAATATTATATATTTTAAAATTAAAAAATTTATAGGTGGAAAATAACTCAGTTAATTTTAGAAAGAAACCTATAAACTAATGTGTCATATAGCAAGAAAAAATAAAATTCTATTTTGAGACATAATACTCAGCTTTTTTTTTTTTTTTTCCTGAGTAACTTGCAAGAACAATTTAGATCATTTAGTTTCTTTCATAGTGCTCTAAAGCCTTATGTTTCTATCTGTCCTGCTGGATGTACAGAAAGGTCTCTTTTATAACAACTCAGTGCTATTCAGTGCAATTTCCTCACTTAAGGGCAGAAAATCTCCCTCAAGGAATAAAAGGTTCTTTTTTTAAATCTAATCTTTTCTTCCCTACACTTTCAGAAACTTAAAGGTTGCCTGAAAGTTATTTATTTGAGCCCAGTAAAGAACCACCATTATTATCCTCCTCTCAATTAACACGTAAAAATTGTATTTGGATTTATTCATTTTAGATTAATTGTATATATATCAATAAATTTATTTGATTTACTGAAAAATAGTATAAAGAGGTAAAATGTGATTTCTAAAAATAGTTTTTAAAGTAATCAAAGACTTTCTATTATGTACTTTTCATAATTGTGTTACATCAGTTTATTCAATTAAAAAAAAAATAAAATAAGCTGAAGTCAATGGAGTTCAATTCCCTAAATTTCACATTTCCTATGCTCATTTTGTGTATTAGATGAGAATATGGGGGGTAAAAACTGTGTGTGAGTTTAATATAAAAAGGCCCAAAAACTTATAATCTTTTTCTTTATTATTTTTCATTAAGCGTAAATGGTATCCAAACAACAAGGTATCAAAACTGCTTAAAACTGCTTTGAAACGTGACATAAATTATTGTCAGAGAAGTTCATTACTTCTACCCATAAAAGCACAGCAAGACTTAGTTCTAATATTAGTCGGGGTTTGTGCTTTCAAAAGATTAATTAAATGAGGCAAAAGTTGTACTTCTTTCCTATTAGCACTCCCTGAATCCTCTCAGTCATACAGGGGGAGCTGCTATGTCCTTATATTGCATCTAGTTATTGTTTGGTGTACAACTCCAGCCATGGGTATAATTTTCTTTTCCCTTCCCTTCCCTTCCCTTCCCTTCCCTTCCCTTCCCTTCCCTTCCCTTCCCTTCCCTTCCCTTCCCTTCCCTTCCCTTCCCTTCCCTTCCCTTCCCTTCCCTTCCCTTCCCTTCCCTTCCCTTCCCTTCCCTTCCCTTCCCTTCCCTTCCCTTCCCTTCCCTTCCCTTCCCTTCCCTTCCCTTCCCTTCCCTTCCCTTCCCTTCCCTTCCCTTCCCTTCCCTTCCCTTCCCTTCCCTTCCCTTCCCTTCCCTTCCCTTCCCTTCCCTTCCCTTCCCTTCCCTTCCCTTCCCTTCCCTTCCCTTCCCTTCCCTTCCCTTCCCTTCCCTTCCCTTCCCTTCCCTTCCCTTCCCTTCCCTTCCCTTCCCTTCCCTTCCCTTCCCTTCCCTTCCCTTCCCTTCCCTTCCCGCACCTTCCCTTCCCGCACCTTCCCTTCCCGCACCTTCCCTTCCCGCACCTTCCCTTCCCTTCCCTTCCCTTCCCTTCCCTTCCCTTCCCTTCCCTTCCCTTCCCTTCCCTTCCCTTCCCTTCCCTTCCCTTCCCTTCCCTTCCCTTCCCTTCCCTTCCCTTCCCTTCCCTTCCCTTCCCTTCCCGCACCTTCCCTTCCCTTCCCTTCCCTTCCCTTCCCTTCCCTTCCCTTCCCTTCCCTTCCCTTCCCTTCCCTTCCCTTCCCTTCCCTTCCCTTCCCTTCCCTTCCCTTCCCTTCCCTTCCCTTCCCTTCCCTTCCCTTCCCTTCCCTTCCCTTCCCTTCCCTTCCCTTCCCTTCCCTTCCCTTCCCTTCCCTTCCCTTCCCTTCCCTTCCCTTCCCTTCCCTTCCCTTCCCTTCCCTTCCCTTCCCTTCCCTTCCCTTCCCTTCCCTTCCCTTCCCTTCCCTTCCCTTCCCTTCCCGCACCTTCCCTTCCCTTCCCTTCCCTTCCCTTCCCTTCCCTTCCCTTCCCTTCCCTTCCCTTCCCTTCCCTTCCCTTCCCTTCCCTTCCCTTCCCTTCCCTTCCCTTCCCTTCCCTTCCCTTCCCTTCCCTTCCCTTCCCTTCCCTTCCCTTCCCTTCCCTTCCCTTCCCTTCCCTTCCCGCACCTTCCCTTCCCTTCCCGCACCTTCCCTTCCCTTCCCGCACCTTCCCTTCCCTTCCCTTCCCTTCCCTTCCCTTCCCTTCCCTTCCCTTCCCTTCCCGCACCTTCCCTTCCCTTCCCTTCCCTTCCCTTCCCTTCCCGCACCTTCCCTTCCCTTCCCTTCCCTTCCCGCACCTTCCCTTCCCTTCCCTTCCCTTCCCTTCCCTTCCCTTCCCTTCCCTTCCCTTCCCTTCCCTTCCCTTCCCTTCCCTTCCCTTCCCTTCCCTTCCCTTCCCTTCCCTTCCCTTCCCGCACCTTCCCTTCCCTTCCCTTCCCTTCCCTTCCCTTCCCTTCCCTTCCCTTCCCTTCCCTTCCCGCACCTTCCCGCACCTTCCCTTCCCTTCCCTTCCCTTCCCTTCCCTTCCCTTCCCTTCCCTTCCCTTCCCTTCCCTTCCCTTCCCTTCCCTTCCCTTCCCTTCCCTTCCCTTCCCTTCCCTTCCCTTCCCTTCCCTTCCCTTCCCTTCCCTTCCCTTCCCTTCCCTTCCCTTCCCTTCCCTTCCCTTCCCTTCCCTTCCCTTCCCTTCCCTTCCCTTCCCTTCCCTTCCCGCACCTTCCCTTCCCTTCCCTTCCCTTCCCTTCCCTTCCCTTCCCTTCCCTTCCCTTCCCTTCCCTTCCCTTCCCTTCCCTTCCCTTCCCTTCCCTTCCCTTCCCTTCCCTTCCCTTCCCTTCCCTTCCCTTCCCTTCCCTTCCCTTCCCTTCCCTTCCCTTCCCTTCCCTTCCCTTCCCTTCCCTTCCCTTCCCTTCCCTTCCCTTCCCTTCCCTTCCCTTCCCTTCCCTTCCCTTCCCTTCCCTTCCCTTCCCTTCCCTTCCCTTCCCTTCCCTTCCCTTCCCTTCCCTTCCCTTCCCTTCCCTTCCCTTCCCTTCCCTTCCCTTCCCTTCCCTTCCCTTCCCTTCCCTTCCCTTCCCTTCCCTTCCCTTCCCTTCCCTTCCCTTCCCTTCCCTTCCCTTCCCTCCCCTCCCCTCCCCTCCCCTTCCCTCCCCTCCCCTCCCCTCCCCTCCCCTCCCCGCACCTCCCCTCCCCGCACCTTCCCTTCCCGCACCTTCCCTTCCCCAGCTAAGAGTCTGAACATTTTGAAAAAGACACACTTGATCCTGGACAAAATTCCCCCAGATAAAGCCCAAAATAAAAGCAGAGACACAGAGACAAGAAAATGTTTCAACACAGGATGACCTTTTGTGGGAAGAGGGGGGAGATGGGATTTTTCACGCACTTCAATCTCAGCCTTGCTAGGTGAGTTTTAACTCTTCATTTTCTCCACATCTTTACCTTCTTTTTTTCTCAGTAACACCAGGGAGCCTTTTCCTGTCTGGGGTTCTCCTCATTGCCCTTTTCCTTGACTTTGTCTTGTCACTCCGACCATAGTCTTGTTCTGCCAGATATGTTTCATTTTCTGCATGACTTCCCCTGGATGGGCATTTCAAGCTGTGATTTCTAAGCTTGATCTCACACTGTAGATCCTGTTATCTCAGTAAAAAGCTTTAAAGTTCAAAGTGAGTTGGATGAACAATACTTTAAAAGGAGTGTAAAGTCTAAACATCCTCCTCTGTGTGGGAGGATTTCAGAAAAAAAAATAATCTGTTGTTTGCATGCTTTTATATGGAGAGAGAAGAATTAACAACCGAGATGCCAGCCTGGGGTAAAAATGTTATAAAGTGTTATTAATAGGGCTGAGGAAGTGTTTGTAGCTGTGCTTCTCTATCCACACCAAGTTGCCGTGGGGCTCTTGCCATTCATGTCCCCAAAGCTTTTCTTACCAGCTGAGTTTATTCCAATGCCATTGAACTCCATAGCAGTTTGCCAGTTTACCCAAGCAGAAAAAACATGGACTAAGTAATCTAATATTAGTAGCCACACAAAGGAACTGAATAGTCCCCGGCCCAAGAAAAAGGATGATGTTTCTGCATTTCGCACAGATGTCTGTTCAGCTCTCCTCCACCTGGGCTCCCTGGAACTTGCCCAGCTCTATGGGGATTTTTGACAGTCTTTCTAGGACAGACAGACCTGGAAGTCTGTACATGAAAGGTCTGTTTTTGCTTGCTGTCATGGGTTGCATTGGTATTCAAGATTTTCTGGCAGCACACCCAAACAAGACCACCCCCCTACAGCCAGTAACCCTGGCTTTCACCTGGTGTTTGAAAAGGCACCTTTAGAAATGTGATCAGTGGTTTTGATATCTGTGGACAGAGGGCTAGTCTGTGGACAGATTATAATTTCCTTAAACATGTACTGGAGGCATCTTAGAATACCAAGAGAAAAATATCTCTGATTTTTCAGGAAACTTTTGCTGGAGTAGGGGGCAATTTATTCTGTCTAACATGAGCCATTTAAAAGTTATGAGAATAGTCTCATAAATAAGAGGAGATGTGACAGAATTTTTTTAGAAGGGTTTCTTTTAAAGCAGTCTTTTTCCAAATAATTCACTGGTAGTACCACATATCCCACTAAACTACACATAAATTAACCTGGTTGTAAAAATTTTTACACAAAGAATTGAGCTCTAAATATAAGAAAGTTTATACAGCAAAAATTGCAGAGGTGACAAAGAAATTTAAGATCTAGCTCTGTAATACACAACCTGGGTGGCAAACATCTTGTGGTATCCCCATGACTTATTCATGAGACATTACTTGGTTGGCAAACACATATTCTAGAAACATATGTTTTAAAAGGGGAGAGGATTTCATTCTTTGTCCAGTTATTTATTTAATTATCCCTTGATGTTTTAAATATAGAAGAATAATGAGATTGAACTCATTTAAAGCCTTCAGGACGTAATGGTGCATGGCCTGGGTAATGATTGCTACTGAGTCTGTGCAGCCTGTCACAGATGCTTCATCCCAAAACCCAGGTGATCATGGTATTCATGGTATGGTGGTGAGGCCATCATATCATACAGCTGTGCAGTCCTTCCTTTTTCAGCCTTTCTTTCAATTTTTTTTATTTTTTTTTTTCCCTTCCAACTTATCCAAGGGAAGATACAGGAGAGCAGCAAAGGGACACAATTTTGTTTCTTGAGATAATAATTCAAAACTGCATTATACCTGTCTTCGCTGGGGATGCATGCAGTGCATGGCATTGCATTGCATTGCATACTTAGTCCTGTTTTTATTCTGACAGGGAATTGGCTGGATTGAACAAAGGCTCCTCTTCAGACCATGGCATCACAGTTATTTTTGCTATAGAAAAAAGGAATGTTGATGGCAGAGAGTAGGGCACATCATCATCTCTTTCTCAAATATATCTGAGATGTTCCTAGGACCAGCCTATATTCTTCCCAGGGTATTCTGTAATGCAATTTTCAGAGAGAGATGATGCACTAAATGGATCTTTCATTTGACTCATTACAGCAATTCTTACATTATTATGGCAAAAGAGCAGAGTAATAGACAACCAGTGTGCTTAGGCTTGTTTGTGAAAACTATTTGGTGATAATTTACCGAAAGTAAATATGATTCTCATGAAGATATTGAATCACAACAGCACAAAGGCAGCAGAGATGCATGTAGAAACAGCAACCTGGATTTGTAACAAATACTGTTTGTAAAAGGGATCGAGATTTGGACAAGTTGTGTCTCAAATCACTGCTTTCCTTTTGCAGACATATTCATTTAGCTCAGTCTCAAAAATGAGAAAAATAAGAAAGCTTTATACAGATTCCTTGTCTTTTCTTTATGCTAAGAAAACTCTGTATATCCAGAAAAACTGCAATGGACTCTAAAGCAAAGGGGTTTTTTTGTTGTTTTTGGTTTTGGTTTTTTGTTGGTTTTGGTTTTTTGTTTTGTTTTGTTTTGTCTTTATGTTCAAAATGTCCTCATTTCTGTTCTTAAGTTACGTTTTACAACAGTGAAAGCACTTAAACCTTCATTGTCCAAGCTTTCCAGTCGGCATGGCAATACTGTCATGTACCCATTTCATTTGGGAATAAACTAATTCTCAGTCACATGGCTAAACAGATAAATGCAGCTCCTTAGGTTAATCTTGTTTTATTATTGAGTGACATTCAGATGTATGCTCTGTTCAGAGCTGTGGACTCTCCTTAGTTAAGTATCTTTTGTATTATGGAAATAACTGTGACTTGCCAAAGAGAAAAACAGTTAGAAAATTCTAAGAAATACAAAGGAAAAGAGGAACAAAACAGCAATCGTTAATTTTTCAGTTCTTGTGATTCAGAGGAGAAAAATCAGGATGTACTGCATGCTGTTTAATTTGTAGTTAATGACATTCATTATAATGACACATTAGACATTCAGAGCTTTGTCTTCTATTGTTTTAGTTTTTTAAGGGTTTTTTAGAATGTTGATATATTCAGGTTTTGAAACTCAGTAGACTTGCATTATGTTATTTTATTTTATAATAGAATACTTGCATAATTTTGGCAAAAGGGAAGTCTATTTCTCTCAAAGCAAATTCCAGATTCCAGTGAGGGGCGAATTCCAGATTCGAGTGAGGGAAGGGCTGGATCCATGTCAGATAAAAATGGTAACCTCACTTACAAGGAAACCACAAAGGCCGCTGTTTTCCTGGTTTTTCATTAGGTACAGACGATGTGCCCATGCCATTGCTGAACAAAGGAGAACACAGCAAATTTAACCTTGGTACTTGCTTTGTCTCCTACAGACAATTTGGTCATTGGAAAAGAAATGTGAGCCTTTTTTATAAGAATGTTTCAGAAATCTATTTTAGAAAATATTGTTTGCAGTTTCTTGTCTGTTTTGAACAGTGGTCTGATAGGAACAGATGCTTAAACTCATTTCTAAAGTGGAAAGGGTAGAAGTTCTGGCACTTGACCCTTCAGGAATTATAATGGTGTTGAATACATTCTTAAAAGCTGTTCTGCTAATTCAAATAATAAGGATTTTTCAGAAGATCCACAAAAAGAAAACTAGGAGCAGCAGAAATCCAGTAAAGTTCTGTCATATTTGAGTAATGCATCAGAACTGGCAAACTCAGTGATTCTCTAAGTAGAGGAAGCATCCCAATAGAGGCAGCATACCACATGAAAAAGAGAAAGAGTGGATGGGAATACTGTGGTGACATCTGAAAGGAATCTTTTGAAACAGAGGCTTTCAGTTGCACAAAAACCATTTATTTGTAAGTTTAGCATGGGTTTGCTCTGCCTAGCAAGACAGGTGAAAACAGAGACACTGAAAGGAAGAGTTAGAAATAGCTTTACAAAGAATTTTTAAAAAGTAATATCCTGTTTGGGTGCTTCATATGAGAGCTGCATCTTCTCATTTTCTCCACATGATGCACAGGAGTGAGAAAATTATAATTTTTATACCCTAAATACTCTAAAAATGGGTACATGGAGATCCAGTTAACTGAAACTTGCAAAATACCCTAAATTTTCAAGTCTTTGTATGGAGTCATTCGTAATAGCTTTACAGAGATGGGGTTCTGCCAGAGTTTCCATTTTAGCAATTTGATTTTCCTGTGATATCAGTCAACAGATGAACTGCATTCAGGGTGAAAATCTCACCTCACTGTGGCAGTAACCTCTGATTTCATTATAGCTGATGGTTCTTTGCAGCAAATCTGACTCTCAGCAGCCTGGCCTGGCAGTTCCCATGTGAAGAGATGGAGAAGGACATGCTAACACACTGGCAAAAGGAGAGGTCTTTAAAATAAACAGCCTTCCTCCAATTCTTCTCTGGATACAGCTGCCCCATAGGGACTGGCAACATGTTCCTGAATTAAGTATCTCACCAACATCAGCTACTGCCAGAGGATCAGGTGCCAATATGGCTCATGAGAGAAACCAGACTCTCTCTTTTTTGTTTTTTTTTTTACTTCTTCTTGAAATCAAGGAATAAACTGCTTTAAGAGGCAGCAGCTCCTGTCTGGCACTCAAATTAATGTGGCAAACTGCCATGATTTCAATAGTGATTTACAACTACATCCCAGTTCATAAACCTGTAGTAGTGACTTCTGCTGTCTTATTATATGTGTGTAGTCAAGAAAAAGTGTTTTTAAGTCATAAAACAATAATTTGGGAAATGGAAATGTTAGAAATCATCAATGTGTTGAACTAAACCACATAAGCATTAAATTTCTGACTGATGTATGTTTCTAGTATTGTCAGTACTAAAAGAGTAGCAGCACACCATGCAATTTTTAATAAAAAATATTTAGAGAAGTGACTTTTAATCAAGAGATTTGACTCTATTCTCTCTGGATTAGACCTTTTTTCAAAGACTGTGATTTTATCTATTGCTATGAAATGTAAAGCAAAAATCAAGAGAAATAGAGACTTTTGCCTGGTCCATATGCATATATAAGACTACTGTTCTGATCTGGAAGAATTTTACAATATTTTCTCCTTGAATAATGTTATAAGAGAGGAGGGACAAGTGACTTCGTTGTTAATTTCAAACTCTCCTCTTTGATCCAGTGATGAGGTCTGTTATGATTACTGAGGGATACATTAATTAATGTGCTGAAACTCAATAGAGTAAGTAAAGCAACTATTGATTAGCTTTTGGGAACATGAACACACTGGAGGGAAGTCTAGACATAACGCTTATTATAAACAAATACTGCAGTATTCCACAGCAGAATATATAATAATGTGGCTTCCAATAGTATTTAGAGCCATTGCCATAGAATATTGTCGTGGGGTTTGTGAAGAGAAATGCAGAGAAACCTGACAAGCTCAGAAACCCATCTTCAGCTGTTTCTAATAGCTGTGGAATTAATATCAACTGATCAACTGTCAATGCTGTCTATTATTTATTTTCTAGCCATATGTTTTAAAAGTTGTTGGATTTTTTTGCTGGGGTTTTCTTGTTGTTTTGTTTTACAACTTGCAGCCTGGTGCTGTAACTTTAAAGGCTACTTTCTGAAAGAATAGATTTGTTCAAGGGAAGAGTGTGCATTCAGTTGAACTGAACATGGTTATTTCTCAACAGTCACTGATTTCATTTGTCACTTTATTGCTTCAGTCAGGGGAGTGGATTAAGGCACAGGATGTCACTGCCACTTTAAGAGAGCATCCTTTTTGAAAAGCCAGTATATTGTTTGGTGTTTATTTGAATAAAAAGCTCTTCTACAAAATGTGAGTTGCTTCCTGAGAGGAGGCAGAAGCTGAATAGTATTCTTCATGGGAAAGGGAGTGATTTAGTGCACTGAGTCACCCAAGGAATTTGCTACATTCCACTCATTCCTGTGCAGAAATGAAAGGATGTGGCCTCATTGTAGTCAAACCGATAAAGCATATTGACACCCAGGAGAACAAGTCCTCAGCAGTGTTACTGGTCATATTGACCACTAAAAGATTTATAATATTAAAAAGTCTACTACAGATCACTTCAAGATTTACATGGTATTGACTAATGGATAGCAATGAACAAATTCTTTCAGGACAAAATTGGCTGTTCCAGTTCTGTTTGGCTACAGCAATAATTTTCTGTTATGCCTGCTGTTTGTGTTAGCTGTAAGGAAAGCATGTTGGGATTGAAGTAACTTGTCTTTTTCACAGATATTTCCTGATTAGAAATCCGCACTCAAGTTAGTATTTTCTATTTTGTTCCCATCACACATTTTGCACTGACCACTGAATTAAGAACACTTCATTACTAAAGTAGAAATATTATCTGACACAGCTTCAAAATTTTATTTCTTTCAATAACTTTACATATTGTTTTATTAGTTTGGTTGTTTGGGGTTTTTTTCTCCATTATTTGCTTTCACCTGGACAAAGTACATTGAAGATTTATATGACTAAACACCTATTTGAAGTACCTAAGTGGAGGTTTTTAAAAGTGATATTGTTTATACTGAAAGAAGCTAACAACTGAAGAAATAGTGGAGTAGCCTCACAAAAGGCAACATGTTTAATACAAATGTCTAAGCTGATATAAAATCCACAATAAGATATAGTAGTCAAATTATAGAAACTTGTTACATTAAAAAAAAAATAAATCTCATTAACTGGATCCAAACTTGAGACATATTTTACATAACTACAAGCCCCTTGATTAAAACTTCCCATTAACTTTCCAAATAATGCCAAAAGAAAAACTAGGCTAGAAAAGGGAAAATTAATGTTAAAGCACTGTGGATGTTCTTGAGAGAGGTTTTGCACATGTTATGGTTATGTTAGATAAGGTTTTCTTTTAGAAGGGAAAGTCATCATACAGAAACATTTGCAATTTTAATATCATACAGCGGGGTCAGACAACAGAACCTTCTGTCACAGGTCAATCACCTTAAAATAGGTGCAAGTGTGCAGAGTGCAAAGATGAAAGCCTCAAAATGAATAAAAGATAGTAAGAGTCACAGAATCACAGAATCATAGAATTATTTAGGTTGGAGAGGACCTGACTTTTTGCAAGCACCCTTTCTGCTGAGGGATTGAGGTAATGTTTCTGGAATAAAGTCCTTGAATGTGAAATCATCTCTTGTTTCAAACCCACTCTGCAAGAGGTTCATCCAAACTTGAACTCTTTGAATTTTTGACAACAGATTTGTGTTTTGTCTGTATTGCAATTATATTGCAGTACTTTTAATTCAGCAGGAGTAGGGAGATCTTAATTAAAAAGAAGTAGGTAAAAAAAGCCAGAATTTTACTTTCATGCTAACTTCAAAATCCTTGATATTGCTTATTTCATTTCTGCATCCTGTGATGCCCCATATGTTGTAAAGCTTATCTTTTTTTTTTTCTACTAAAACAGGCTATTCTGTAGATTATAATGTTATTTTCATTTTCATTGTACAGAAAGAAATTCCTCCTTTTCTCAGCAAATACATCTGTTTCTCTTCTCTATAAAAGCACTATTTTAGTAGTTCAAGAGGCCTATTCAATTAGATTTGAGAAATGCTTTTATTTATTACTTTATCCTTTTTAGTATTATTTTTTTCTTTAAAAATGAAAAAAAAAAATAAATTGGACAGTTAACATGAGAATTGAAGTCCTTTTTCTGCTTCATAAGGGGAGAGTCACAAATAGCAAGGCTCTGCCTCTACACTGTTCCACTGCTTCGTTGAGAGAATTATATCAATATGTTCTGGTATCAGAAGTAATCTTTTGTCTGTGTCAAAGAAGGTAAGACCACTTTTGAAAATGCTGATTTATTTTTTTTTTTAAGTTTAATTTTCCTTGGATATTTGTGGTTACTTCTCTGGTTTTGAGGCTATTGTTGGAACATCAAGATCAAATTCTTCCACACATGGTAATAGTGATCATTTCCCTTATCCCATACTGGACTATAAAGAACTCTCTGAGGTAAAAGATTTAGCTATATTTAAATAATTTTATTATATGGCAACACTGTTGTATTTATACACAAAATTTTAGCAAAGGGTGAAGTTTGTGAAACAAAAAATCATCAGTGAGCCATGACAGAAAATGCACAAAAACCCCTACTACATAATTGATGTTTCAGAACTCAAGGAGTAACAGAAATAACTGTTTTCCAGAGAAATTTGTAGTATTTTTGCTTTTATTTGAATGTGTGTGTGTGTACTCTCCTAATCTTTGGGGATCCCAGTGATACAAAACCTGAAATCTCCTAAATCTTTGCCCCATCTCTGCATCATTTTTGAGAGGTCTAAAGTTGTGCAAAAAAGAAGCCCTAAATATGCACATATCCAAGCTCCTCTTCACTAAAGAGAAATGATTCTCATATCTCAAAGTGACAGCCATCTCTAGAAATCACAGTGACCTATTCATTAAAGACCCGGGTCCCATGTGCATGGTAGAATTCATTAAATGATGTTATTCTCTGAGCAAATGCTATAAAACTCCGTGGTCTGACATTCATAAATATTTGTGTCGGGCAATTACCTGGTAAAACGTCAGCATATTGAAGAAGAAAAATTAAAATAAAGTCAATGTTTTTTGTTTGGTTTGTTCTGGTTTGGTTTTTTTGTTGTTGTTGTTGATTATTTTTTTCCTTCAAGAAAATTTTACTTCTGTCATTCAAGTTTAGAGTCCTGCTTCTTTTGCATGAAGAATGGGATAAGCTCTCACATCAAAAATATCATCCCAGCCAAGGTCATTTAATTCCATGGAATCAGAGCTGAGGCTTCCGCACACGGAGACATTTATAGCCTGCTGTCATTCTGGCAGGTGACAGAAATAGAGGGTGGAGCAGGTGCCGAGCAGAATTGTCATATTTTCATAGCAAGGCCGGAGAGCTCTGTGATTTATGGATGCTCAATGTACAACGGTGACGCCCCACAAGTGAATACACAAGTTGCAAATCTGTAAACAGCTACGGTGGGAATTTGCTAATCCCTGCCTGCTGTAGCTCATTCTGCACAGGTCCTCAAGCTTTGTACAAGAAAGTTTTGACATTGTGCTCTGTAAAAACACACGCAGCATCTTGCCAGGGCTTGTCAGCAAGGACAATAACACATTTTACCAAGTCTGTAAAGCCTATCATTGTTCATAATGTCACACTGTTGAGAACTGGGAAAGCAGAACTAATAAGGAACAATTTCTAGAACAATTTCTAATGTTCCTTGAAAAGCAAATGTGTGGTTTTACTTATTATGTTGAATCAAGGTAAGCCAAAGCTCTGAATAAAACTAAAGACTAACAGCTTTTTTTCCATACTGAACAGACAATAAAGCTGTCATAGCTGGTACCCAGGTATCCTGTTTAGCTGGGAACAGATATTTTTTCTTTATTTTTTAGTTCTTACCAACTATTACTTTTTTTTTTTTATATTTCAAAGGAAGATACAGTCAGAGCCTTTCTTTATTAATAGAAATGTAAAAGTGAAGGAAAATTAAACTGAAATTTTAAAAAAATAAATCTGCTCTGTCTTAAAAGAAAATATTGGGGGCTTTTTTTCACTCAGAAATGTCTATTCAGAAAGAAAGACCATTGATAAATATGATTTCTAACTGAGAAACTTCCTAAAAATATGACCATGACTACACAGATGTTCTTTTTGACATGACAGATTAAAAAATGCTACTACACAGTGTATCCTGAAGATTACAGGAGTTTCATCAACGTATCTAGAAGTATAATTCCTTGGAAATTGGGCCTAGAATCACTGTAACCCTTGAATCCTGAAAATTGATACTATTTCAGAGAAAGGTCTTCAAAATATTTTCAGAACATCTGTTGAAAAAAGAAAAACTAACAAAAACCCAAAACAGCTTTCCAAGTTTCTATCACTGTAAGATATTTATTACCAGCTAAGGATAGTTCCCCAGTCCATGGGTGGACCCGGTGTTATTCAACAGAATCAGAAAATTTCACATAATTTCCAGAAACTTTGCAACCTATGAGCTCTGCAAGATTGGAAACATCCTGATTGGAGCTCTTCTTGGAGAGGGAGAAAAACCAAGGAGAAAACAGATGTTGTTTGGCTCCTGTTCTATCACAGTAGAACTCAACCCAACTAATTTACGTGGCTAGCTTGGAACTTGCCTCATGGATATCCTCAATATCTCATTAATCCAAAGTACCTAGATCTCCATAAATGTCAAATGGAGGTGATGAAAGGAAAATGCCTCTGAAAGCCATCACAGGTTTTTGGTCAATCTATTGTAGCCCCTCCCTGACCACACTGACTATGCAAGAGATGGTTTTCCTTCCCAGCATGATGCATTCGGTGCCCACGAAGCATTAGCCTTTCCCTTCAGAGCTGTTTCTTTGAAGCTCTGCCACAATCTCCAGTTGCAGTTCTCTGTCATTGAATGGGGGATGCTAATTCCATTCCTGCATTCACACTGAGCAGATCAGCCCCCAGGCACTCCAGTAAGAGCACTGTCATTCAGAGGAGGGGGCAAGACACTTTAGGTCAGGGCTGAATTTTGACTCTCACTGGGGAATTCCTTGAGGGCTTGTGCCTGTAAATTTAGGCTGCATTACAGTGAATGAATCTTTCACAGAGAAGGATATCACCAGCCATTTAGGATGTGGGTTTCAGCATCTACATCTGGGCATCCAAGGAACTCAAAGGGTGATTAGTGAAGCACCTATGGATTAACAAATCGGGGGGGGTTAGACAGTGAAGAAAACAGTCTTGATTTTTGCTTAGAAGTTAGCTTGCATCTCAGTTAAAGAGGGGGATAAGAAAAAGAGATAGAGTCCTTAGGGTATGATGCTGTCTTTACATATGGCACAGTTCCTTAAATTTGTATTTGTGTGGGACAGCCACAGTTAAAAGTTTCAGAGTGGTTTCATGTCCTACTTCCAATTGCACAGCTTGGATGTTATCCTTATGGACATGTTTCCTTTCAGAACTTTACATGAAGGAAATTTCAAATGCAAATGTATTGTCATCTTGTTCTAAATCTTGTCCCTAAATGCCACATCTTTAGAGGGATTGTGTACATTTCACTCTGGGAAAAAACCCTCATTTTTTATACTTATTTTATAATATTTACTTGAAAACATATTTTATATTTTATAATTGCTTCTGGTCGTTCGTGTACCTTTTACCCTTTGAGAAAAATTCAGAGCTTTTCAAATTGTTGGTGTTTGTTGATTTCTATCCAAAGGATATATATGGATATATGGAGTAAAGCATTCTTTATTAGTCTGATAAACAAGTTACTCATTTGACCCTCAAAAAAGAAAAAAAACTACCTTGATGGTACACCTTGAAACATATAGCAATTTGGTCAAAAAATACTCTGATGATACTTTTATGGCTGCAATTTATGTTGGTTTTTTTTTTCCCTCTTCTCTATTTTCAAACACATTGAATATTTATTTGCTATAGTATTTATTTGCTATAGTATTTATTTGCTATAGCATTAAGTTTCAAAGCCTAACCATTGCTAGCCCAGCACATCTAAAGTGATACAGTCCTTTGACTCAAAAGTCTCATTGCCAGATATCAAATCAACATGTGCCTTTATGACTCAAGATTTATCTGTGGGATGATGATTGAATTCATAATTTAGAGGGGCATCTGTCTAAATAGATCTTTACTTATAACCATGAAAGATAATCTTGCCATGTTCCTTTTTATACAAAGGGAAAAAAAATAAATCAAGAAAAAAGATCCTTAAAAAACTGTTATTCATACAGATATTCTTCATATGGGGACCCCTCAAAGGCTCCCTCCCTCCACAGATGCACACACAAATGAATTTGTGTAAAACTTCTGTCCATGTCATTTTGTATACCTTACATATAAAAGTAATTTACATAAGTTTTAAGTTTCCTTTTATCCCAGCAGTGATGCAATGAAGTAAGCCCCCGAGGGCCTTAGTATAAATGAAAGCTTATAGTTTAAGTGTTATTAATTAAATTGCTCTTCAACCAGGTTATACTTGGAGCTACTCATACCTTGCATACGTGAAAAGACACTGTGTTAAAATCCACATCAATAACTACATCCTGAATTAATTTCTCATGCTTTATAAACAGTGGAAGGAACTGATAGGCATTTCTGACTTTGCCTTTTTTCCTCATTTCTTTTCTCGCAAATCATTTTTGGAATCCCAAAGGCTGACATTGTTTTTCTTCATAATGTTTTTTTTTTGATATTGTGAGTAATTTTGCAGTACTGTGCCTGTTGCAAAATTGCCAGAAAAGACGAGGAATTAGGCATGTCTTCCAGTCTTGTGGTGCTGTGTATCCATAACAAGTGCCTCTGTGATGGGTGTCGTGGCTTCCATGTTCCATTTCGCAACTGCCACTTTTGATGTTCTCACTTCACTTCTTCCCATTCCTTTCTTCACCTAAAAAAGGGGAGGTTATTGTTTTTAATTATTTCCATGCAAATGAGAAACTGACAGTGAAAGTGAGCCTGTTTTTGCAAACATAGAGCCAATATCAATGTGTAGGAATAAAAAAGAGAATTACTTGAGTTAAAATTCAGGAGACATGAGACTAAGATCACATGGGAATTAAAATTGGGTTTTAGCTTACAATAAGTTCAAAAGAAGAAAGATGAAACTCAAGTAAAAAATTATCCTAAAAATGTGTGCCATATGCTGCAAGATTTTGAACATTTTTTCTCTTTTTGAAAGATACCTGCAGCATAATTTCAGTACAGACTCACTAACTGTGTCTAAAGGGTTTGGGGATTACCCAGCTGCATGGTCAAAGGATTACATCTGAGAAAAGGCCGTAACAGATTTACTTCAGACTGCCTCTGAAACTTATATATTCAGCTGTTCCAGTGCTGGAAACTCCTCCTGGGAAAAGATGAATGCCAGCAACATGCATACAGATTTAAAGTGCATTTACTATTTTACCCCTTAGATTTCCACTTTGGGAAGACATTTGATTTGTGGATATCAGTCCTGCCTCAATGGTACCATTGATATTACAGGAGACATTGCTTCATCTCGAAGCTTTGATTTGGTTCTGGGTTGAGGCACCTCAGGCTTTCATCAGAAGACACCAAAAGATATTCCAGATGTTTTTTTCACTCCCCATACTGCACCCCAGTAAAAGGATTGTTATTTATATGAATAACATTTCCAGCATATAAATGGAAGGACAGTTTCACACTCCAGCATCAGGCCTGAAAATGAGAGGAAGCAAACCAAGAGTGATAAACACTGACTTTTAAATGCCCTAAGCAGAGAGCAAGGAGGAGGGAAAAGATAGAGTGGGTAGAAATGTGGGTTATTTTAAAACTTAATTTAATAAATTGTGCTAAAGATTTCAGCTAAAGATGCTGAAAAATGCATTTACCTCTCACCCTCCAGGACCCTATATTGTGAACTAGCATCTAGCCATAATGGGGTTTCTGCTTCATCAGCTGCAATAATTATTTTTCTTGATCTTCCTTGGTCATTTTATACAAAAATTTCTCAGTGTGTATATGTATGTGCAGGTGCTTTTGTGTGCATTTCCTTTGATTCTTTTTCTTACCGATTTTTCCTTCCTATCAAAAACAGAACTCATACAAGACTAAACACACCAAGATTATTTAAGACACATCTTGACGACTGACCTTGTAAATATTTCTTACAAGGAAGCACAGCCTTCTGGACTGTGCTCACTTTAGACCCTTTTCCTAGACACTTTACAGAGAATGAGGGTGCCGTGGAGCTCGAGGTCCATGCTTGTTCCTCAGCAAGGCAGCTGTTGTATGTGGCTTCACTTTTTACAGCAGATAGCATACCTGCTATCACCAGATGCATTGTGCAAAGATTAAGCAAGGCCTCAGGGTCCTTAGCAGTGCTCAGCAGAATTCAGGCTTGGATTTCCGTACTTGGGACTTTAAAGGCAAGTTGTGTCAAACACTTAAAATCATCAGCTATTTTTTTCACTTGATTCTCTCAAGAAGTGGGTGACACTCTTGGTTGGGAAGTGTCTCTCTGTTTTCCCTTTTCCCTGTCCAGAATCTCAATAAGACCTTTTGGTCCATTTAAATGCTGGTCATGTTCCATGAATCTCAGGTTTTTTACTTTCTCCAACGAGACACACTGGTGCACAGGGTCTTGAGGATGTGTGAGTGTATATGTACTAAAAAAACCAAAAAACCTAAACAACACAAAACCACAACCTAACAACATACTGATTTGGATCATGCTGTGATGTGTGTTTATATCTTTTTGATCTATATTTTCTTTTATTAACCATCCCCTTGCCCTGTATCTGAGAGTGTTAGCTACTGTTTCTCAATTACACCCACTGGTAAAACCTGCCCTGTGGGGTTTCTCGCAGCGGTTGCCCTTCTAGCGTCAGCTCAGCAGATGAAAAGCAGATGGAAAATTCCAGGGGTTCAGGTCTGAATGTTTCAATCATAAGTTAGCATAACATGGACTGGTGAGAGCTGTGTTTTGAGTCTGCTATGCAAAATGAGGCAGCTGCACTCTAGTAAAGATGTTTGCACAGGAGGCTTAGCACTGTAAAGTAGGAACAACAAATAAAGGATTCAAGGAATTCACACTCAAAGAGAGAGAAAAAAATAAAAAAAACGAAAAGGTGAGTACTGGGGTTATGAGCAGCAGAGACAATTTGCCTCAACCAGGGTTCTTTTAAATCAGTCTTGCTTTTGTGTGGGGAGAAACCATACCAATTAATGGACATCCTTTAGCTGAGGCATTTGCATTCAGCTTCAGCATGAGACTGAACTTTCAATAAAAGAAGGTACAGTCTATTTAAGCATCATCCTAAATCATCAACTTTCCTCTCTCCCCCCTACCCTTCCTCTTCACTGAGTGCAAAGAAGGTCTGAAGTTCCCTGAATTAGATATCTCTGTAGATGCCTTGAAGAAACAAACTGGCTTCATTTTTTAGTAAACTGTCAAAGCACACAAGAAGAGACCCTGGACAGCAGATGGGAGATGACCTGAGTTTGAAATCAATCCAGAACAGGCTTAAAAGTCCTGTTAAGGCATCTTTTCCATATTGGAGTTAAATTTGGACCACTCATTACCTCCAAAATTAAGACCACTGACAATTTTTGTCCAAACTGAAGGCTGATGCTTATGAAGTCCTCAAATTACCTCCCACACATGTTCCTCATTCCTATTAATTTTATTTATGTATTTAAATAGTTGCTCACTGGGATACTCTCATCAGATGCACATTTTGCTTTTGGGAGAGCTCCCAGGGGAGAGACAGTCAGAGAGTATTACCACAGCCTTCTTCATCACAACATAAACAATATCCTGCAGCATAACTCAATCTAAGCTAGCAGGCAGCTGAACAGAACAGTCCCCCTATCAATTAATTTTAATATTAATACTTAGCACGTACAAAATATGTTTCAACTGCAAAGCACTTTTTGAACAGAGAGGGCCAACTGGTCTGCCCCAGTGTGGCTGTATTTGATCAAATGATGTTGAAAAAAACTGTATTGCAAACACCATTCTGCACCCTCTTGTCTTCTTTTTTCTCCACCCAGACTTGGAGTGATTTCACTCCTGTTTTTCCATTTTGTTGGACAATATGCAGCAGCCACCTCAACAGCTCACCAGTGTGATGTTTTCAAGGGGGTGGATAACAGACAAAGCCTGAGCAGCAACTTCATGCACCTGGATAACAAGTAGACTAGAATTAAACTCTCACCATGGCTTTTTTACCTTTTTTTCTGGCTCAAGATCAGAAAAATTATTTCTGCCTATTGCTGGAGTGAGGTGGTGTTGCAAAATTCACCATTTCTTCTCTATTTTCTACTGGTTTTTGATTTTGTTTTCCATGTAAGAATGCCAGTACTCTGTGCCATACATTTGAGGATGTAAGTGGAACAGCTTAAGAAATTTGTTTCCTTTCCACCCTCTGCTTTTTGCTGCCTCATTTCATGTCAAATCAACTTCAAATGATCTAGCTAGAATGGGTGCTGATGTCAGAATCCACTTTTATTTCCTTTGATATATTGCTCCCAAAACAGGTCTCTCTGCACCTGCTGGACAAAAAATGTGCTGTGGGGAGGATGGAGTATTTCTAATGCAATACCTGCTAAAGCCATGTTCATTAACACTTCAGTTTTCCTGTTATTGTGAAACGTGACTCATAATACACCCACATATTAATAGCAAACCCATTGACTACTAAGAGGATGATACTGTAGGGGACTATTTAATATCAAATGAAAAGTCTCAGCCACGTGTATAAAAACAAGATGAATTTCTCTCACACAAGCTGTTTTAAGGCTGTGTCAGCTCTTGACATTGCTGTGCACCAGGTGCCAATCGGGGGTTCACTCACCTTTGTTTCAAGTACTGACACAGCTTCTAAAACAAAACCTATAAGAGAGCCACAGGGAAGAGTTTCTCTGTTTTTGTACAAGTAAAATTTGTTTCAGTTTAAAAACAGAAAAAAAAAAACCCAAACCAACAATCTTCAATGCCCCCAGTATTTTTCTCTCCCCCTCTTTTCTCTTGCTTTTTTTTTTTTTTTTTTTTCTGTTTTAAATTTGTTTTTTATGGACATAAAGCACATAACGAAAAATATACTGAAGATCAGCTGCAATCATTTTGTCATTGCTGAAGGATATTATTATCTAAAAAGCATTTATGGAAGAGAATATATGATCCATATATTCATAAAATTTGTTCAAATTGGTTTAATGTTCTCAACAATATATCACAGCTTTTTCTCTGTTAATCACATGTTTCTTGAAAACAAGACACATATATCTTTCTATTTTATCATATTCTTTGTTTAGTTTGTGTATTTTAAATATATGATGACAAGATAATTTAACTTATTGTACCATTTAGGAATATTAAATTATGAGGATTTTTATTATATCTATATTTCTGGACTTTCTTTTGATCATTTGAAATCTAACAAGAATCCTAAATGCATGCATTTCTGGAACACTGAATTTCAAATGGCATCATCAAACTATTTCAAACAGTTTTTACACTCACGTTCTTACTGGGGAGATGCTATATTATGTCAGTGATTATTTATGTGTATAATTCTAATTCTGGAACTGTCTTTAAATTTAAACCATTCAAACCATCATAAGAGAACTTAAGATATCTTTTTCAAAATCATTATAATCCATAAAGGAGCACTGGTTTGGGAAAAAAAAAAATTGACATTTGAAAAAAAAAATTGTTTGTGATGTTTTGACATTTTTGTTTTTTCTCAAGTTCTTTCTGTTCTAATATTTACAGATTTTTTTACATAATTTTGAGAACTGTGTTTTGACTCCAACTTCTAAATATTCATAAAGCAGAAGAGTTTATTGCAAGTGTGATCACACTGTGAGACATACAGAGATTTCTACAAATGCTTCTCCTTCTACAGATATTTCTAAGTGACTTCATATGTGTTATTACATTTTTTACCCACAATTTTTATTACATTTATTTTTAATTGGAACTATAATCACAATAGAGCATGAGAGCTGCTAGAGTTTCATCAGAACAAAACATATCTTGAATCACACAGAGAAACAGCATATGAACCCCACATTCCAGGTGGAAAAATCTCTAGGGTAAGGGAAAATGTAGAAGTATGTTCCACATTTTTCATTAAAATTTGCAATTGGGTAACTGTATATTTCCTCAATGAAAATGTATCTTGGATCAGTTAGTGTTGTCCATTAATTTTAAAGTGGAAACAGAGTTTTTGGTGCAGAACTGGATGTGTTACAAAATGCTGAATAGAATATTTTATGAAATTACCATCTATTCTAATATAATCTAGAGTGATTTGCCTGAATAATATTTCCTGGACTATTTAAGGCCATATGACACTCTTTAATCTTGGGCCACTGCTGCTTTCCCTCTCTGGTTTCCCATATTTTTGGTTGACTGGTTTATTCCTCATGTGGAGCATTTGGGAAAGTCTTTTGTATAACATATCACATATTTCTGTATAACATATCACAGAAGGTAATAAACTTAAAGTAACTTTAATCCTTATTTCAAATAACCTAAGGTAATTTCCATTCTCTTCAACCTTAGAGATGTTCACAAATGAGGGATGTATTGCTAACACTTTGGCTTAATGGCTGTGAATATTTTTTTTCCTGTATGTATGCCCTAACTTTAAGAATCTACAGGATGACAACCTTTTTTAAAGTTGTGACTCTAACAGCCAAGTACTTATAGTCATCCCAACCATCTCAAGGGTATGAGCAAAAGTTTAAATGAATAAATTCTAGAAAATATCAAAGAAATATAAATTCAAATTTCTAGTTAGCATGTCTTCACTTCAAACTGCTCCTAACTGCTTTAGAAAGCCTTAGTTTTTCAGAGTAGGACAGTAATAATATAGCTAATTAAATGCTCACATTAATTCAATCCACCATCCTATGCCCCTGTCACACGCAGTTCAAATTTGCTCAAAAGTTGGTTGCTTTCAAAATAAGTCATCATCCTATCAGGATCTGAAGTGTGCTCACCCCCACCCCACCCTCCTGGGGCTCTATGGCCATTGCATTTAATTTAACTTAGGGAAAATCTGAATTGAATCTTGTCATACTCCCCCCTGGGGAAGATGTGCTTCACAAATGAAGTGTTGCAGACAAAAAGGGAGCACGCACAAGCTTGGGAGCCGTGAATCTTCCCAGACATTCATTTGCATATCTCCTCTCCTTCTCGGGGAGGACTGGAAGCAGAGCTTTGTGTTTGTCCTGGAAATGAAAGCTGTTCCTCATTAGGCATCGGGCGTGCCTGGTGCATTTTTGGCACCTTCTTGGACCTTTCTTTTTATTTTCTCTCCTCTTTTTTGTCCTTCAAAGATAGTAAATAAAAATTTGTCACATAATGGGTCTCAAGATCCTGATAGTTAAGTCACTGAGGGTTTGGAATATTGAGGCTGGATGAGTAGGGAAGAGTAGTAGATGAGGTCATCACCTGTGGCCTGGATTTATGAGGTTCCATTCTGAGATCTGGTTTGGTTCCATTCTGAAATCTGGTTTGGCTCCGTTCTGACGTCTGGTTCGGTTCCATGAGTTGCTGAATGTTGTATTAAACCATGCTTAAATTCTCCAGGAGTCAAAGAAACCCATGAGTTGAAGCTATTTTGGTTTCTTTGATGGAGTATGGAATTAATAGCCTGCCTTTTTTGACAGTTAACCCAGTTATTGTGCCTATTATTGTTGCCTACTTGAATTAACATGGGTCACCAGATGCCAAAACACACCACAATTCCATCTGACCTGGGTGAAAATCTCCCTTGCTAACTTTCATTTTAATATAATTCCTCAAGGTTCAACTTACACAGATGGCAGAGCTGTTCTAAAACAGCACAAATGCTATGCTTTTTTTAAATAAAAATAAATTGTGTGGAGGATCTCCATTGCCAGATCACAACCCCAAACTCTATGTTTGCACTGCTTCTATTTATTTGTGCTTTCCTGCATGGAGGGAGTTACACTTTGCATCAAAAGAGCTGCAAATGTGGAGATGTATAGGAAAATGTGTGTGCATGGCTGATTTCAGAGACTGAGCACATCAGGTTGAGACTAAGTTTGAGCTAGGAGAGGTTATAGCTTAGAAGAAAATCAACAGAGAACACAAAACCCCACACTCCAGCAAAAAACATTTTATCCACCCGTTTATTTTTATTTCCTCTTTCCCTGAAGAGTAAAAACAAACCCACAAAAGTCCTTTCAATAAAAAACTTCTCACCACTGTATTACTTCTCTAGGTTATTTTAGCCTAACTTTATCCCACCTCAATATTGATATTTAGAAAGTGGGGGCACAGCTTAGGAAAGGTAACTGGATGCTGTCATTGTCAATGGAGAGTTCTAGTAAACCCATACTTTTAATTTCTTCTTTTTCTTATTTCCTCAGGAAAATACTGCTTGTCAAGAGAGAAAAAAAAATAGTGGAAAAAAAGAAAACCATGTCATTTCAGGTTTCATTGTCTCATGTGTCGTCTTGTTAAAGTGCAGCACTTGGCTAGGACTTTCTTGTCAACTTACAATTCAATGTAAAGTGACAACTGCAGCCAGACATGGTGTGAGTTCTAAAAGGATGTGTCCATCAACACAGCTTTAAAACTGAGGGAAAGGAGGGGGAAAGGTTCACTAAATAGAGTTATAGTACTTTCCCCCTTAAATAAACCATAAAACATGAATTATATTTACATTTCAAAACAATTTAAAGACAGAGATTTGTTGCTTTTTTTTTTTTTTTTAATTTAAAAATATTAATTAAAGCTGTATGCATCTAAAATTGGCATAGCCCGAGACTCTTTGAAAGGGCCTTCCTTTTATATCCAGGACTTCTTAGTTCAGGTATGAGTAATGTACCTTGAATTTCAATCAGGCATCTAGAGGTAACTCAAATAATTGTTCCTATTCCGTGTACACTAAAATTCTGGTATTGAAAGAGACCTTCTTCACCCTGAAATGTAAAAATTGATATAGGAAAAAAAAGAAAAAAAAAATTATTGAAATGTCACATTTCAAAAAGTAATGTCAATTTACTTTGAAAGTAATGTTCTCTTTTTGACAAGCATTTCCAAATTTTATAGTATTCCAGAAAAGAAGGCACTATTACCAGATCAAGTTGATATTATTAACTGTTTTAAATTTTGCAGAACTAGTAATTTTGGTATATTGATTAAAATTGTTTGCACTTTCTTTAACATCTTGTTAGAAATTTATCTGGCACTGAGAGAAAAATATCATAAACCAATAATTCACTAACAATCTTACAGTTAAGTTCACCTGGTAAATTTGTTCTTAAAACTAACAACAGCAACAAGAAAAGAAAAAAAACACAAAATAAGACAAATGCAAAAAAAATCAAACCAAAACAAACAAACAAACCCACAGCCAAAAGAAACAAAAACAAAGCCAAATTTATTTTTCTCAATTTTTGTTAATAGTAATACAACATGTCTGTTATGCATTTTAGCTCTGTGTTTCTCTGCAAGATAATAGTGCTTTCACATCAGGAGTTTTTCTTATCTTAAGCTACTTTGATGTTTAAGTAGAAACATTCTCTTATCTTTTTGATAAAATAAACAAGTTGATCTCTTAAAATTTGACATTTTTCTCCCAACATCAAATCATTTCAAAAGATATTGACTGACATTTTCCTCTTCTTCACACTTCCCTTACAATGATCAACATCAAATACAAATTCATTCTTTCCATCTTTGCCTCTCCACCACCTTAGATGAAGATACAAACTTCTAGACTTTTCCTTAGAACTCAATTTTTTAAGCAGAGACAGTAAACAGTCCTTATCTTTATAACTTTATCAGAGTTTTTAATAATTAAATCTTTTTTAAGGTCGAAGTTTTTGAGAACACAATATTCTATACCATGATATGCAATATTTCTTTATTCATAAATATTTACTACCCTTCACAATCTTGCTCCTTGGTTTATAATCTTTCCTGACCATACGGAAAATGTGGTCTACAGCATAACTAAAAATCTTCTATGGTTATCAGCCTAAATAACGTAGTAACTCATAGTGAGAGACAGGGGAAGAATGTGTGATTAGGAGCTGCTTCTGTTGCTGTCAATGATTTCATCTAACAGCCACAGCCCCCCTGAAAAAACAGGTGGCATCAAATGCTGATTGCATATAATTTTGTTTTTAATGTTACACATTTGGAATACCACGAACATAAACCTTTGATGACAAAGAAAAATATTTAAACAAACAAACAAACAACCCATCAATTCTTAATTCTGAGCCTACTAGTGCTCTCCAAAAGCCAATTAGGTATATTGAACAGCTACTGGTGCTAGACTGTTCTGGTGTTTTCATGAATGCACAGAAGCTGCTAATCTGCTATGGATGTCACATACTAAGGGATATGCTGAGCTGCCAAAGCATACATTCAAAAAGTTACTCAATATAGTAGTATAAAGCATATGGAGTATATTTATATACCCTCCACTATGTACTGAAGGGAAAGGTGTGCTATAAAAGACCTCATAAGCACACAGTAGAGTGTGTCACCTGCTCCTGCACTCTATATTGTTATGTCAGTGAGTGACTTTATTAGCTAGACAAGAACTGCAGGCAGGCAGTAAGTGATGTATATTAACAACTTCTCTCAATTATATCAGGTCCTGACCTTGCTCCTGTTGAATTCCATGGCAAAACTCCCACTGACACCGATTCTGTAGGCTTGGGATTGCATTTATTAACATTTGGAGACTATTTTTAATTTTAACTGTATTTTATACAGACTTAGAGATAGCGAACATTCATCTCATTTCACAAAAGAGAGAAGATAATCAGTGGCTGAATTTAAGGTAGTTTCTGAAGGTCATAGCTGGAATTACTGAAGACAGAACTGAACTCACATTCTTGGTTTCTGCAGACATTCAGAGACAGGCAAAGGTGAACTGGCCTGGGATAGGTTTTGGAAAGGTTAGAGGATATATTCAGTGTAAGGTGTTGCACATGACCTGCACACCTATTGCTGGGTTTGCAAGGGGACTCCCAATGGAATGAAGAACAAAATAATTTCCTTTTTCACTGCTAGTATTTGCAATTAAGCAGAATATTGGACAATCTGACAAAGTGATTCATTTCCACCCTTTTTAGGGGCTTACAACTACCTTACAACTGGCAATTATGCACTGTGTACCCAAACCCAAGACAGGAAAAACAGGTGATTGCAACTGATTGATAGTGCACAGAAACCTGACTGACAGCAGACAGGAGCACATAAACCTGCTTAACAAGGATATTTAATGCAAAGTGGATGTGTTTGGTTACATATAAATACTCTCTCCAGAGTTACACTTTCCTGTCAGATTTTATACTACAAAAATAAAGGGTTCACATGCAGCTACTGGCACATAAGGCACTCACAGCTGTTCTTGAAGGAAATAATTTCTATCACCAGCTGTAGTTCTCCTCCCCAGGGATGCAACCTCTACAGTTCTGTCCCTTCTCTTCTATTCATTCCTTATCAACTAAACATTTTAAAAAACTTACGGAAATTAATAAACACACTCACAATATTGTGAGTAAGTGGAAATCTGAGGCTCTTCACAGCATGGCTATCACACAGGACTTTGCTTGAGCCATAGCTTATAGCTATTTTATGCCACATGTCCTACAGACCAGCTTTTGTTCTACCCACGTGGGTTTCTATTCTTTCTGTTTTCCATTTCATTCATTCTTCAAAAATGTTTCATTGTTTTTTTTTATGAAGTCATGCCTGCTCCATAAAGTCAGGACAATTGACCTCCAATATTACAGCGGTCTAGAAGAGAATTGCACAAGAAAGGAAAAAAGAACAAATTTAAGGCCACAGTGTGTGTGACTCTAGAATACACATACTGACCAGGTATAGATCTTTGCTCAGAGATATAAGTGTTACTCGAAGATATTTTGTTATCCATTGTTGGGCTAGCTGTGATATGTATGTGATAGCCTTGTTTTTACCTGATGTCTGCTGGTATGCAGAAACTCATCTGTAAAGGAATATCGGTTTGGGAGGAAAACTAAACTAAAAGCAGACACAAAAGGACATTGCAAAGGAATCTTTATGCCTATGGAAATGCCTAGTGAATTTCCATAGGGATGAAAATATCATTTTTTTTCAAAAATAAACACTGTATTTTTTAGCTTCAATTAAATCACACTGAACTGAAATGCCAACACATGAGAGCATTTAATGTAACTTCAGAGGCATCAGTGGAACTTCAGCTTGTACTTAGAGTACTTGAGCTTGTACTTGTACTTAAACACATGCTTAAAATGTCCATCAGTTTTGGTTCTTAATATGCAATGATATCCTTTCTGCAGTCTTTAAGCTACTTATTAATTACAATTATTATTGGTCATTTTACGTTGCTCATAGCTTCACTTCTATAGAGAGAGGTGCTATAAGAGTTGTGCAGAAAAGTTTGAGCTTGCTATTGAAAGAGCTCTACTGTTTTTTCTATGATGAAAATTCTTTCAAGCCTCTTTTCTTCCTTCTATTTTCTATGCTCCACTGCAAAACTCATGTTATAATCTTTGTCCTTTATGTATATTATTCATCCCCAAAATAATATCATCTGCTCAGTGTAGGTATTTTCACAGGAATATTTTTACAGTGTCACCTCTCTATCTTCACCCTCCCTTTCCTTGTACTCTTTAACAAATAAAATATTTTGTGTTGTATCTGTAAATATTTGCATAAAAGCCTACCTGATGTGGATGGAATATAAACAATATTACATTTATTAATTTGAAAAATTCTGTTTATGTGGAGGTGCTATATGAACAACAGTATTGTTTTTTAAGTCTGTATCTCTAGCTCTATTCAATTCTGTAGAGTATTTCCAAAGGGCTGTGAAATAAATTATTCTTCTGGATACATGAGAGACTTAATTAGTGGATTAATAACACTAGTTAAATCATCAGCTCTTTGATAATCAAGTTTTAAAAAAGAAAGAGTAGAGGATCTTTGTCTGTTTTCCCAAAAAGCTCCCCTTGAATCCAAAAAAAGTAATAATTCTGAAGCTATGCCTTTGCAAAACTTCCAAACAGATTTTAGTGAAATACATTACTTCAAAACTTGGTCAAGTGTTAAAAAGAATCCATTTTTTGAGTGAAATTTTGTATTCTAGACCAGGGATTTAATCCATTTATAATATGTAAGCACTTGTGGATGGATAAATAAAATAAAAAGTCCTAGCTCATGGCCTAAGTCACCAATGTGCCTATCTTTGCCTTCCCTTTTCTTGTGTCCTTCACAACTTTTGTTGTCATAATTTTGTTATCATTTGATTATAATTTATAATAACATATGATATGTAGCTCATATAAACCATCAGTAGCCACCAGAATAATCACTGTTTTTGACAAAGATAGCAATTTTACTCTTATGACAGAAATAAAAGTCCCTTCCATGACTTTCTCAGGCAGGAACAGCTGATGAGTGCCTAGACTGGGTCTATGGCAGGGTAGATTTATTTAGTCAGGATGCTGTACAATATTAAGTAGACATTTAAACTCTTCTTGAACCTACTAATCCGAGTTTTACAATGACCAAAATTAGCTGGACCTGCTCAGTTTGAACTCACTTGAGTTTTGCATCAGTTTCTGTAAATCCATCAGAAAGAAATGATAACACTCTTTTCCTTTTAACATATATATACCTTTGCTAAGGGTTAACCAACCAGGAGCAAAGGTATTTAACTTTACTGCTTAGAGCACCAGGGAACAGTGAAGTTCAGGTACCTGAGCTAGTGCTCTGCATTCATCATCAGCTGCAGCTCTGCTCTGGTTTGCCAAAGCACAGGTCACCCTGGAAGATGAACATTAAGCAGAATTAAACCCACTGTGTGACACAGTGTAAGTAAAGCTGATATCCACAAATAATGCCGTCTAGACTTCTCTTGTTTGTTTTCACTTCTTTGCTTTGAATCACCTCTCTGCAAAGAAAAAAAGATGGGGAAGCGAATTATAAGAAGTAGAAACCATTTAATATTGCTAACAATGTTGATTCTAAGAAAGAATTGCCAAAGGTGGATGGGAAAAGAAATTAAAAGAAACAAAAGATACTACAGTGATCTGTTACTTTTAATAGTAACTGATAACATTATTTCAAGTAGCAGATTTTCTAGTTCTAGCAGATTTTCTTGCTCATAGTTTAGGATGATCTAGATGGTATCCCAAGGTCTGGATATTATTCAGGTATTTCTGATTTCTCTTTTTCTTTCTTTTTATATTTGATGACATTATGAGAATCTACACCAAGACAAAATCTGGATATGAATTATCTATAACTCTAGGATTTTTTTATTTTTTTTTTCTCATTCACAAAGTTTAGAAAGTATTCTGGGAAATAAATTAAGCTTAGAGAAACTTTCCATGATGTGATCTCCATTAGGTGTAAAACAGCTGCAGATGTGTGCCAATTTATACCAGGTGCAGATCTGACCTCTGACATTTCTTAGGTTTTATTCACATTGTTATCCACATATTTTTACATTTATGTTTTGAGATCTGTGTTTCGCTGATATCTACTTCAGAAAACTTTATCTGTCAATCACCTAGACATGGGTGCAGCACTCATCACTTCTATTTGAATACTTGAGCTGTACTCTCTGCCTGGATGCGGGGATTTCAACAGTCATCATTATAATCTGTGACTGAAGGCTCATATTTTAGGGGTTCTGCCTACATATCCAAGGTGCCTAGAAATATCATATGCAGAGATTTACTTGTGTGGCAAAGGAATTCAGGGAAGCCCAGCAGGAAACCAGTAAAGGAATTGAAAATCTAAAAATGTTCACTGAAATGAAAGTAAGTTTCCCACTGTGGGATGACAAAAAAATGCCTCACTTAGTTTAGGATTTAGAGTTTGGAACCCACCCTTAGACGAGAACTTTCAGGCAAAATTAACTACTTTTTGAATGTAAGGAGATAGAAAAGGCTCCAAGGAGGAAGACCAAATTCCAGGTGTCCATACCTTCTGGCTTATCATTTGTCAGTGATTGGGAAGAGAGAATAAATAATCTTGATATCTTCCACCACCCCAACTTACAATCAGCTGTTTAGTGTTCTCCCACTGATATTTTAAAGTTGTTGTGTTTCCTTTACGAGAATCAGGTTTATGTGCATTTTGCAGACAGACAAGAGGGTCATGTAAGTCAACAATTACCACACAAAATGTAAGCATATATATTGAGAAATACTCTCTTATCTATCTAAAAATACTGATCTATCTCAATCAAGAGCCTACCAGGTGATCCCAGTGGGGTTTTGATCATAATCCAGATGCTTAACAAGATTTTTTTCCCTACTTTCTTTTCATTATAAATTTTCATTATCCTCAGATAATGTAAGGAATAATTCTATGTATATTCAGCTCTACCAAAAAGAAAATTCTTTGCAGATTAATACTGAAATAATCTAGCCATTCCTTTTCCTTCACAGTGCATTGGTTTAATTTTTGTCCTCCATTTCTTCTATTCTAAAACACAGTGGACTTCAAGATAAGCAATTAAAATCCAGCATCATTCAAAGGTGGGCATTGAGGATGACATTAAAAATGCAGCTCTTCATCTAAGATTAATTAGTATTTTTATTGGCTGTAACTTACTGGAATTTTCATCAGTCTTAGTAGGTTTAATGCCTGTATGTGGAGGCAAGTTTGGGCATGTTTACAGTAATATTTCAACATGCAAAGCTTGATGGTTCTGAAATTTCCTGCTATTTACACTTGCTATCCCTTAAGAGTCTCAGAACAGTGATAGTTTCTTCCAAGGATTCCCTCAGTTGTGTTTTGAGCTTCAGTCAGAAGAAAACAAATGTACCACGTGACCCCTGGGCCTAATTACAGCAAGAACAAGCCAAAATTTGCATACCAAATATTCCTGGAATAGCAAACACTTAAAATAAAACAAATTGTTGAAATATAAGTCTGTTTCTCCTACTACTGGATAAAAAAAGAAACCCAATCCACAACCAGATCCTTGGGTTTTGTGTGATTAAAGGGAAAAAAAGTACTGAGAAAGTTATTCCTCGGGAATTATTGGCTCAGATCTAACAATTATGATTTCATTATTTTGTCTATAGTTCCTCCCAAGTTCTCTGAATATCCTCTTGTTTACATTTTATTTTTCTCCTCTTTACTTTTCTACAGAAAATTCGCTGTGTCAATCTATATTTAATGACTTTGGTTTAAGCTTTATTATGAATTCACATCCTTTGATATTTTTTACAGCAGAGCTTCCAGGTTTCCAAGTCTGGAAAATTTTTTCAGTAAACTTTGAACAGCACACAGACCCCTAAGAATCCAATGGAAATTCAGCCAGTTATGCTCAGGTTTTCTTTCCCTCTCTCCATCACTCTTTTTGAGGTTTATTTTCATGAGAGTTTTTTTGTTTGGTTGGTTTGTGGGTTCTTCTGTTTATCTGGGGGTTTTTATTGTGTTTTGTTCTTTGTTTGCTTGTTTGTCTTTTTGTGAATATTTTCCGTTAAATGATTTTGAAATAACTCACTGCTGGAATCAGCCTGTCACAAGAAGGTTCACAGGAATTAAAGAAATATGCATGTGTTAGAGCATGGCCATATTTGGCAGATGTAGATGTGTGATAACCCCTCCCACAACCAGATGTGTGCATTCAGATCTGTGGAAATCAAAGAAGAAAATCTGGCACAAACTTCAACGCCCTTGAAGTACACCAGGCATCTGCCAAAATTGTCAGACTAAGCCTGCAGATCTTCAAAAGGGCTGCATTTGGCTCCATGTTCAGAAGTGGTTTACAGAGTGCCCTGCCAGCACAATGTTGGCACAGATAACATCTCTACCTTGAAATTAGTTTTAGGTAAGGACAATTTTATTTCAGCTCAGAGAAACGTAAAAATTGCCACAGCACACAAGAAACAGATAGACTGGGAATGAACTTTTAAAAACGGCTGGCGCCAGATGCTTCAGAAAAAGAGATAAATAGTACAGTTTGCCTAAAGGGGAAATTTCATCTTAAGCCCTTGTAGGTAGAAACTAGCTTATGCCCTGAAGCAAATGAACTTATATCCCTTCTAAAGTTACCTTTTACTAATTATTATTATAGTTATTGTTATTATTACTATTAATTATTATCATGATTACTGATATTTCCTGTAGTTATGTTTATCACTTTAACATATGTTGTATTTATCAGCATATAGTCTTGGAAATGTCCAGTTATTTTCCTTTATTTTTATGTTTTCTTTCCCCCCTGAGAGTTTGTTAATGGATGTAATACAGAAATAATGGTTATAATTTGCAACCAGAGAATTGCACTCATTTAGGGATATTAAAGCAGTTTTTCCAAATACTATCAAATATAGCTTCAGCACATCTATTTTGGGTTGGGTAAATATCAACATTTCATCTATAAAGGAATTAGTGCAAAATGGAGAAAAGGTCAGATTTTCAGAGTAGGATATTTAATATTTGAAGACCCAAAGAGCCCATTTTCAATTTAGTTTACTTCCTTACGAAAACACTGAAGTTCTTTGAAGTTTTAGTATGCAATGGAGCCTGGGAACCCCTGAAAATCCTCTGTCTATTTCTTATTTCCATTGTGTTTTTTTCAAACCACTATGGTGTTTTTTAACGTCTCTTTTTTCCTGCTGAGAGAAGAGTAGTTCCTGCTCTGAGGAGTTTACACTTTGAATAGACAAATGTAAAGAATTTCAGACAATAGTAAAAGACCTAAGCTGGAACAGAGGTCCAAGAGGTATTTCAATCTGGTAACCTTCACTAAATCAGTAGGCAAAGAATAGAGCCAGTGTCTCTGGAGTTATTCTCCAGCCGACCTAAATATTAAAGGATTTAATCCTCCGGTTCATAATTGTTTGAATAGTTTGTGTGGCACTGGAAAACGTGGTCAGGGCTTGGGCTTCAATCAAATGCATTTTTTCAAATTTAATGTAACTTTAGTTTAAAAAACAATATTGTGACCACATCTTCACCCACTATGGGGTGGTGTATGCTTTAAGACGAGTTGCAATGGCAAAGGGTAGAACTCAGGGTAAAAAACAAGAAAACACTTACAAATATAACATTGCTTTTATAATTTAGTGAATTTCTTCCTGTATTCCTGAGCAGAGGAGGAAGAAAGAGAAAACAAATGCACAACAATGTCTACCCATTCCTGCAGCTCATGAAGGGGGAGAAAGCATATTGTGTATCCTGTCTCATTTATCACTGTCACCATCAGGTCCATTCCTGGAGGAGGACAGGGTCCTCCAAAGATCTCTCCCACACTTCTCACAGCCTGGTGTGTATCATGCATTGTTTGCTAAGTGATTAGTGAGGCATCTGTGGATATATTAATGTGGAAGTTTGGATGTGTTTGACAAGAAGTCAATGATTCTTTCTGACATGACTTTAATAGACCCGAAGAGGTGGTCGTGGGATGATACTTCTAATGGGATATAGATATGAACGACCCAAGTTTTATGACAAAGGTCAATGATATTGATGATTAGTGTGGAGAAGATAATTTTACTGGCCTGGTAGGAGGCAACTTGCATGATTCCTGAAATGTTTCCCCACCCACACCATTACTTAGGATAGGAAAAAGTTCACAGCAAACAACAATTATGCAATTTATCACATACTAGTGAAATGTTAGACACTGTTGGTAACTATGTGGAGAAGATGAAGAACCTTTTCTGATAACATGTTTAAATAAGGTCTTTTCTAACAATATTTCATACCTGAAAAGGAAGTCTCTGAAGAAGAAACTCAGTTAAAAAACAGCTGCTAAGGCATTGTATATCCTTGCCATCCAATTTCCACCCAGATCACCATATCAAAAATCAAGGTATATATGATCCATCCTGGATCCATGCTGGATCCATCCAGCATTCAGTACTGATGACAGAATGAAGATTCCATGTATCAACAAAAGAAGAGGATTGTGATGTGAGTCATTAGGTCTACCACAGCTTAACCATCTTTCACTATGGAAACAGCACTGATGAAAACACTCCCCATCTTCAGAGCATGTATGTAGACACAGACAACAAAAAGAGAAAAAAATTATGATAGTACACAACATGAATCGTATCATGTTGTCAGAGAAAAGTGAAAAGTACCTGCCCAGCTCCAAAAATATGAAAGTTCAAAAATAAGTTCATCAATGAGGTGAAACATATCAGTTTTCTCAATTTGAGGTCTGCCTAGATATTCTTAATTGACAGTTTCATCAATCAAAAATGTTAACCTCTCCTCACATAACTAATCTATCTTTCCCAACAAAGAACTGTTAGGGTCAGTAAGACATAATGAATATAAATATAAATAAAATATATATAAATAAAATATAAAGCCTTTTTATTTATCACACCGGTGTTGACCACATTACATGCTTATCACAGTATTGTCGTCTTTTGGACCAGATTTGTGCAGCAAATGCAATGTATATGCCACAAGAATTAAAGAAAAATAACAAAGAAAATGAAAATCACACAGATCTCTTTAACAAAAAGTAACACATGCATAAGGAGAGAAGAGAAACAAGAAGGAAAGTGGAGGTATTATTAAATTAATTAGTTAAACCTTAAAATAGAGAGCATACACTGAAAGCCTGGAAATAGTTCCTTCTTGTTACACTCTTCAAGATCTAATCGTATATCTTAATCCTAAGACATTACTTCTAGATTAAACCTCTTTTGTGATGAGAATCAAATTCAGAACACATTGTATGATCTTTGAAGTCACACTGTGCATTCTTGGTAGGAAGCACATTCCTGATAGTATCTCACAGCAACCAAGAAAATAAATTTATTTGTGGGAACTTGTAACAATTTGTTACTTGTGCTTAGTTACCTGGAATTATTGTGGGTTAAGTAATGTATTTTATAAAATTGAACATGTAAATCATGTGCCAAACAGGGGAATTTACATCAGAACAGAAACATTTCATAAAATATTCAATGCCTGATGGAAGCTTCTTGACTACCCCTCCTTAGGATGGTGTACACTGAGCATATTACGTGACAGGCTGCTGATTTGAGCCAGCAGTGAGGGATCTGGAAACTCTCAGTTGGAATTGTGAAGAGATGGAGGCCCATTGGTCTTCTTATAACAGCACTGAACCAAGAGGCAGTCAGCCACAGATTGCAGTATTTTATTAAAAATAGGGAAAAAAATAGGCAAAAAAATATAACTTCACCCTTCCTACACCTCTAGCCAGATTGTGGAGAAGGAGAATATGATTGGGCAACAAAGAAACCCCCAAAAAACAACAGTTTTGGGAATAATATGGGAAGATTATGCAAATATAAAAGGAAACATTATTCAAGAAGGGGAATACAAAAAGTTAGAATTTGTAAAGCCCAGACAGAGGAACCAGAATTAAGTCTGTTTCAAAACGTTGTTCAAAAATTATCTGTGGCAGCACTAGAATCTAAAAAATACTTTATGCAGCAAGGTATAACCTGTGATAATATTTGGCAAAGTGTTCTCATCCTCAGGATATTTTGGTGCTAGTTTTTACTTCTTCACCCAAAACATTTTCTTCAGCGTGAATGTATGTGAAGCAGCGTACAGACTGTAACTGTAAACCCTCCCCAGGCATGATACAACACACCTCACACTGAGCTTCTAGAAGTTTGTCAAAATGCTCACTCATGGCCATGCTTCTGAATATTGATGCCTAAAAGTTTCCCATTTTTTTCATATATTTGTAATCTTGTAGGCTATTAAAACCTGGTTATATAGCTCCTGGTATTTTTCCTACCCTTCTCTTAGGTTTTAGAGTAGTAGTCTACCCTTCTAACACATTCCTGAAATACTGTTTAGTTTTATTTTCAGGAAAAGAATCTACAAGGAGGATGTTTTGTTTTCCAACCAAAATCTGAGAAGACACAAAAAGAAATGGGGCAAAGAAGCCCTGGACCAACTCCAATGGAGAAGCACCCAGGGGAAAATTACCTAAACAACTCCTTTTCTAATTGGACAGTATTTGTTAAGTATGCTAATTTGTTACACTTTTAAAAATTGTAGAAAAAGGATACCAGGTCTGCCCACAGCCCATTTCTGTGGATGCACCTTCCAATAAAGACCTGCTATTTTATTTTACCATTTTAATAATGTTCAAGAGTTTCTCCTTTGATATTCCTAACAGATATTAATAAGCCTATTAGTATGCCTAACAGATATTGATAATTCTAACAGATAATAAATGCATCCATGCCAACATCGACCTGTCACAAAGGAATACAACATAAGGACATGCAAGCACAAGGACAGAGGTTCATTCCTTGTGTATGGTGAATTTCCTGTGTTTCATGAGCATTCCAGTACTTTCCTGGTTCTGGCCAATATTTTGCAGCAAAAATAGGTTGTGTCCAGGACCCCAGATTATTTGCAGGGGGCACAAAAGGGGATGGAGTTTTTTTTCAGTTTTGCTGAGGTGTGCTGTGGGCTAGTGCTGGGCTCCAGTTATTCACCTCTCTTGTACACTCTGCTCTGAGCATTGTTGTTACTGCTGTTCATTTCCTTATTTCATTGCCAATATTTTTTTATAATAAATTGCAATAAATTCATGTCTAATAAATTGATTTTATCTTTTATCTTTTTCTGCCTCCAGTTCTCCTCACAATGATCCCTGTTTTATTTCTGCATGCCAACTGTATGAATTACAGGAGAACCTAAACCACAGTTAGAAACTATGAGTGATGGTAGAGCCTAACACTACATAAATAGATCTAAACCTGTAAGCCTACCTCTTGAACTCTATTTGATATACTGCAGTATTTTTTCTTATAGTCGTTCTGCCATGGAATATTTTTTTCTTTTTTAATTGCAGAATAGTTTCCATTTAAATGAATAAAATAAATACGAACAAGCAAAGTACAAAATAGAAACAAAGTACAGACAATTAAAATGTTGCTACCACCAATAATGCTGTTGAAAATAGTGTATAGTTTACTTTCTAATACTCAAGAGTGCTCGAGCTGCTATATTATATGAAAGGAAATCTCAAGAAAACCACATGGTTTCTCCAGTTAATCAAAACCTGGTTAAAAAAAAAGAAAATCATCTTTCAAGGGTGTGTCTCTACTTCCATTAAACATGCTGCCTCTGTAACAAGACTAAAATCTTTGTCATATTCTTCTTTAAAGGAGAGAAACATGATCAAACTGATAAAGTGATGTATTTTATGAATAATACATTGCTCAAGGGCTTCAATCTACATTATATACTACATAACCATAATTTGTAATGTTTACTTAAACAGTGGCTCTCAACAAAACACTTAGAATCACTTAGCATCTTGTCCCAGAGCAGTTTGCATTAGAAATCTGGACTGCTTAATTTCATTGTGCTTAAAGGCATTAACACAAGAGAGGGGGAAAAAAATCACAAAAAAACAAACCTCATCTTGGAACTGAAAGAGGAGAAGAATGTCTCTCCAACACAATCTCAATAGTATATTCTGTCTGAACTCACCATACCATATAGGATTAAATTCTCTAAAAACGGTGCAGAGCTAAACAATCATACTGTAACATATGTTAGGAAATGTCCAACAAAGGACAGGCCCTTTAACCTTCATAACTTCAATTTTTCATCTCCCTATTATACATTCTGTGAGTTCCCTTCCCATTTCAAATGAATTAGCAAACACCAAACCTACTTTTAGGCTGTTTCATCAATGCAGTCTAAAGGGATATAAAGTAAGGAGATTTTCTTTGGCTGGAATCCAGATACTAATGGTGTTAAAATGCCTTCTTACTGCATTTAAGCCAGTAGTTAGGTCAAGTAGACAAACAGATTTCAGAGGATGTTTAAATAGTCTATTTAATGTTGCCTTGGAACCTGCATGTTTTGGTTGTCTAGCCTCAAAACCCCAGCTAGTTAGGAAACATAAAAGCAGTGGTGGCTGCTAAATAAAAATAACATCAGGGTTGTATATGCAGCAATTAATTTTATAGAAATATATTAGGTATTCATTAATATTCTTCCACATAACTCTAAAAACACAAGTTTTTTTAAAGACAATAGATCAAAAATGATCAAAAGGAAAGCTATTTAAAATTAAGCTTACTAATAGGCTGGTAGAGCTCAGTGGCACAAAATATCATTAAGCTAAAAATGCATTAAACATGAGGCAAGCTTTTCTAAAGAAATGCACTTCTGCAAAACCCAGCAGAGAAAATACGTATTAAAAAAAAAGAAAAGAGAAAAGAGGAAAAATGAAAAATATATTAACTTCATTGTTTTAGAATTTAAACAAGTAACTGATACAGTTAGGAGAAACCCTCCATGATAAGGATCTTTATAATTTTCTAACTCATTCTCTTTTAATAGATTCAGAGACTAGTTGGTAACATCATTCTGTTAGAGATATGTTCTAATCAATAGTAATTGAGATGGTTTGGATAGCTTCAGTGATGTGCTTCTATGGAAAACGCCTTATTAGAGTTGATCAGAATACTGAATTTCTACTCATCACAAATCCTTATGTTTTGTCAGATCTTTTAATCTTGAAATGAAATGAAAGGTCAAAATAACCCAATCCTATGAAGAACAAAAAATTTTCTCAGTAATTTAATTTGAAATCACTGAACTGTTTTATTTTAATGTCGAGCTAACCTCTCGAGTCTGTTGACTCAAATCCCTTCTCTCAGGAAGTTTTCTGCCATTAAAGCTGTGACACATCAGCCACAGCATCACAGGGCTCTATTGTGCCTTCCATCACAGTACATAGTGTGTACCTCGGAAAAACAATCCATTTTTTTCCAAGTAAAAGAAAGGAGAGGATAAATAAATGCTGTTTATTTATTTATCTATCCACTCATTTGGTGGATTTTGTTTTGAGCAGTATTTCTAAGAATTAGAAAGATCTGTAAAGTAAAGGGTCTAACAAAGGGTCTAAAATGAGCAGTATTGAGTGGGTTCATACAGGAACACTCTTATTGTTCACCACTTGCATGTCTTTGACCTCAAACTACCTCCTAACTTTTGTAGAAAAATAAACTTGAACTTTTATTATTGTAGAATGGGAAAACCATATTGGCTGTGTTTTGACTGAAGTTTTGGTGTTTCTTTGTTATTTTGCTTTAGATATTTATCCTAGGAAGGTCCTGCTGAATCCACAAAACAGAAAGATACTAAGCAAGAAAGAATTAATATTTACCTTAAAAGAAAGCACAGTCATACCAAAATGGTGACCACAGGTTACATATAAGCATTTATACCACAGTGATGATGATGTATAACATCACTATAACAGGAAACAGCATATATTAAACAAAGCTAGGCATCAATATTTAAATATCTAGCCACCAAAGGGCAAAAAATCCCCATGTGGGATACTTAAACAAGCAGCATAGAAGTTCAGGCAGAATAATCATCAAGTGAAAACTATGGGTCTAGAATAAGCAGAAAAGATGTCTGGTAGAACGAGACCAAGTCTTGCTCCTGAATGTCAAGGGATGTTGGATGGAGATTAGATCTCTCTTTCCATCTCCTTTAGAGTGTGGAGCACCAAAAATGGAGAAGGAAAAGGAGGGAAACAATAAGCCAGCTACTCAATTTTTGGCTTCCTGTGTCAAATGTCTACTGAGCTTGAGATAATACTAGTGGCTATACCTACCAAGGACTACAGTACTAATTGTATGAAAACATACATGTATCCTAAAAGCAGTGAAGAGTTTAAGTATCAGGACTCCAATAGGAAATGAAATGACAACTGTCAAAGCTGCTTAAAGACTTGAAATATCACTACCTGGAGATAAAATTAATTAGGGAAGCAATAGAATTTAAAAATACAGTGAAAAGCAAGAGTATGATTAATACTTGAAGTCTTTTTACCAGTAATACTATGCCACATTTATAAACTCCTTTTAAGTTTTTTCATGCTGTAGTATTTAAAGATGTTAAGTGTCATTATTCCCAGTTTACTGATAGCTGAGACATGGAGCAATAAAATAACTCATCTAGGGTTTCTACTTGGCCACAGGTTAGTCTTCAAATGAAATATATGGTTTCTAATATTCAATCCCCCGTTCAATCATTTGGGCCATAAAAATGAAGACACTACAGTGGTCATTATTGTGACCTCTGATCTCTTGCTATGTTATTAGTCATTTAAAAGTAGTTTTGTAATAAGAGCACTATAGGAAAAGAAGAGCCATTGACCCAAAACGTAATAACCTACCCTCAGCAAAGACTATCTTTTGTCTGGATATTTATATGCTAGTTATCTCTACAAGTTTCTGGAAACTATCACATTCTGTCACACTTGTAAGATATTATAGGGTTGGGAATCATGAGCTGACAATCCCAGCTAGTGATATGAAGTTGAACAATTTATTCTAAGCTTGTTCAAGTGCTTACACATCTGTATGGAACCTGGATCTCAGGAGCAAGTGATGAGTGAGAGTTTTAAATGTGCCCTGAATGAATTTCTATTTCATGACTGAAATATTCTACTGGCCTAAATTATTCTGTAACTGCATTTGATCATGCAGCTCCTAGACTGAGGTTCACTTATGCTAAGGTTAGTACAGCTACAAGCTGAATTGCTTAAAAGTTGGGAGCATCAAAATTCATTCTCTTTCCTTTGTTAAACACTTTTATTTTAAGCAGTTTAAATTTGGTAGGGGGAAAAGAAAAGTCAGAAGTCCAGCATGGATGGCATAGCCTTAATTATTACCTAGAATTACAGGACAAGACCCTGAATGGGAGCTAAGACAAACACTAGAGCTCTGGACGGTGTTGGGGGAAAGTGATTTTTTTTATCTTTCTAGTCAGTAAGTAGAGTTGGGATATTTCTATTATGGGAAAGAGAGGTAAAAGTAACAAAATTAAAAATAAACAAAGGAAAGGAGTATAAAAAAATAAGGAATAAGACCTAGAGAGCTAGTACTGCTGCTTCTCTTACCATCAGAAGAAAGGAAACTCATCCCTTGAAAGACAGCGATTGCCTGATGAAATGCAGACAATTGCTGCTGTTGACTAAAATACCTTCTCTTCTGAAACAGAAAAACTTCTCCCCCAGTCAGGGGCAGTAACTGCAGATCTGCCTTTTCTATATGCCAACAAAAAAGAGTAATACCATATCTGCATTATTCCCATCCCATTATTCCCTGCTGCCATAAAAAAACTTCCAGCTTTGCCTGTGGCTACAGCTAATGGTTCTATCCTGGAGCTGCTTGGCTCTTGTGGAAGAGTCATTTAAGTGAATTACTTGGAATTCTGCAAAAAGGTTTTTCTGGGGGACATGCACTGCACTGAATAGAGCCACAAATATTGGAGTAATTTCTGTGATTTCTTCTATGTATTTTCTCATGTTTACAATTTTAATCTCATGGCAGTGAAAAAAACAAATAAAGGAATAAACAAAGAAACAAAAAAACTCCCCTCAAAACACCATAAAGCTCCAAACAAACAACCAAAAACAAACAACCCCCCAAGCTGTTGGGAAAAAAAAAAAAAAAAAAAAAAAAAAAAAATAGAGAAAGAAAGCAAAGCAAACCAAGACAAAGCCCATACTTATCTCAGGTCAACATTAAAAAAACTATTTAATAAAAAACAATCTTATGTCTATTCTGCTTATAGTCAGATGTGTCTGGAGGGCTGAAAATCAGACAGATTAAGGACAAATTGAGGTTCAGATGTGCCTGACCTAACTCCATTTGAAAATAAGAAGTCATATGGGGCCTAAGTATGAGTATCAAAGAATGAAGACGAATCACCAATACTGTCTGACTGCAACCCAGTAAGTCAAAGTCACCTCTGCAGAAAGACCTCAAAAGACCTAAAAATGCTTGTGCTCATTCAACAATGATACCAAACACTGCTGCCTGACACAGAACATAGCCCAAAGCACATCTCAACTTCATAATGTGTAGAAGCCACCATCTAACTTTAGATTTCAAATGGTGAACCTTTCAATTCCCATCCAGTTACTAAGTTTCCATTGAAAACCCATCTTGTAAAAAATCATGTATTTATATATTAATAGATAGGTATAAAAATATAAAAAATATGCCCAGTGAGAAAACAGGCATCTTGTAAAGGACATGTCCACCTTATTTTAGAGACCATCATGGTATGTGATGGATCATTCTTGGAAACTGGCTACTTCTTGCTGCTGACTTTAAAACCAAATCAGAGTGGACAGATGTGGTTAAAATGCTTGATATTTATGTATATGTAACATTAGCTGATGTCATGGATAGTTTCTTGATTGCCCTGCTTAATGCCCCTGAAACTTTCTTGATTTTCTAAACACTGAGAGAAAGGGGAAAGGTAACGGTGTCTCCATGTGTTCATGGAAAATGTAATTCAAAATTTCAATTACAGATTAAACTGTCCTTCTATATCTTACTGTAAGTACAGTACTGCAATTGAAGAGTCAAAATGGGATTTTAAATTTGAGTAGCCAACAACAATGCATTTTAGGAATGATAATTTCTAGGGTTGCCAGCTACTCAAGCAGTAATTATTGTTAACCTCCTTTTATGGAAAATTCACAAAATTATTCATTTCTGCATCTCTTAAAAGTTTAAATTGTGATTTTAGTCAACGTGACTTCCCCTCTTATTTCTAGGAAGGCCAAATTTGCACCCAAGAAGCATAAGAGAAACTATTTTGCCTAACAGGTCTTGAAATTTGGGTTGCTTATCACTGTAAAGCTTATAGCAGTTAACATAATTTAAATCTAAAGGGACTTGATGTGCACCAGTATACTAAATGGTGTTATCCTGAGGGTACAAAGAAAAATAAAATGAAAAATGGCCTGCATGTATTTGTAAATATCCCATATGCAAATATTCATAACCATAATCTTGTTTCTTTTTTGCTGTCTATTCTTTCTTGATGAATTTTATAATCTCCTTGGATTTGATGTTTCCAGTTTCAGCCATTTGGAGTTAGCCAAGCACATAAATCCCAAATGGAACATATGGGAGCACCACTTTACTTTTTCTTACATACATAGCTTGGAATTGGCTGAACCGATGCAACTCAAACATTTCAGACAAAGAAACACGGCTGGCCTGAGATCAAGAGTAGGAGATGCAGGTATAGAGCACATGCTGGAAAAGCTGTGCACACGTTGTGTTACAGAATAAATATGTGAGTCTTGACTACTTTAATCGCTCTTCTGAATGACAAATTCATTGATGCTACACTCTATGCATATAGCTGCACCTAGGATTAATCATTATCAAACTAAATCAATAAAATTACTAGGATATTTGAAGGGATATAGGCCCAGTCATGACTAATGAGATGTTGGAGAAGAAAGGAGTTCACTTGAAAACAAAAGTTGGACACTTGAATATAGTTTCACCAGGAGATGGAGTTCAGAGAAAAAAAAAAAAGGATTCAGACATCTAAAGAATTCAAAACAGGTTTCATTAATACAGGTTGTATTTAGTAGTTCGATTCTAAAAAAATATGATATAACCAAAATTTTTCACAACATTAAGATAATATATTTGCTCTTCCTTCCTTAATTGAGAGAAAAGACTAATTCTTGTAGGATGAAATTATTCAGGGAAGCAAAAATTATTTTAACAAAACAGGAAAAAGAAAGGAAGAAAATATTTCATTCAAGGAGATAAAGCATACTGAATAAACAGACTTCAGGACTGGTCATGATTAGAGAGTAAAGAAATTAGTGTTATCAGTGCTGTCAGTTCTTGAGCTAAGGCCATCTTCTTCTGCTTTGTAAATATACCACCAAAAGTCAGAAGCCCAGAAAGTCCCAAATGTTAATACAGCCAGATATAAACAAGGAGATTTACTTTTTTCATGTGGAAATGATCAATAATATTTTGATAGCTAAAATGGAAAAACACTTCTCGCTCTTATCAAAGTTATGATTCAGCATTGAGATGCAACAAGATTGCACATAAGATCAAACGTGGCAATATCTTCTGTCTAATTTACCAACCTCAGCATAGCAGCTTATCTATTTCACTATTCTACCATGAATAGGGAAGGTGGATTTCTGCCCGATTCCCAAATTTGTTTGTGGTGAAATTGTCAGCCGTGTTTATTTCTGATACTCTTTCAAAATCTCCTGTAAAGTTGCATGTGTCATACTTGAACTCTGTTTATGCGAATGTGAATCAAGGGGTTATTTCATCATGTGTCTAACTTCTGGGTTTTACATGAAGGAACTAGTAAGATATAATCACTAAGGAGCTTAATGAGGGAACCAGCTGTGAGAGATCATTACTGTGGTGACCTGCTGCATGAGGTTAGAGAGAGAGAGCAAGACAAAGAACTTTCATCCTATTTAACTGCAGTTATAGAAGAAAGAAACAGTTTATGTATTGGCTGCCTTTTTGGAGCATCTTTCTGGTTTAAAAAAAAAAATAATGAGATTTGCCAGATATACTGAGTGGTTTTTTGGCTTCATTTTTGGTTATTTTCTTAGTTTGATTTTTTAAAAAACATATTAACAAAGGCTATGAAGAAGTGTTCAGTACTTGATCACTGATAATACAAAAATAAGAACAGCTAACAGGAGTTTAATATGCATTTAGTTTTTGGTGAAAACAATATGGAATGTTAGGTTTTTTAAGAGTTATCACACAACTTAAGGGGAAGTGTGTAATGATCTTCAGAGTGCCTGCAAAACATGGGAGTTAGGAGGGTCAACATTTTTGAACATATTTGAATCATAGTAAATCTTCTTTCACTTAATTTTGCTTGATAGACTTTGCAGTTCTCTGTTTTCTGCTGAGTTGATAGAATAATTCATTGTTACTCATCTTACAACAGTTTCATAATTTGTAGCTTAAAAAGGTGACTCACAGGGGATATTCTGTTTTCTGTTAGGCTAGCAGTGAATTGATATTTTTCTGATATTTCTACTTGAGAAAGACAGAAATATTTTCTAAGCTTGATGGTTAAATCCACTCAGTCCTTCTATATAATTCCTCACAATTCCTCATACAGCCAAGACTGAGATAACTCAGGCAATATTTTTAAAAGCCAGTGTTGTATAAGCAGCTATGTCTCAGTTAAAAGAAAAAGAACAAATGTAGGTATTCCCTAGATAGGGGAAGAAACTACCCACTACTATTGATTATAACTTTCTTTATTGCTTAATTTTCTACCTGGAGGTAGTTCCTGTGGGAACATTGGTCAGTCAGGGTTTGAAATGTACTATTAATGTATTCAGGGCACTTAGAGATGCAAATAATGGTGTTTGCTTAGTAAAGGCTCCACGGAAATTATATAAATGGATAGAAAAACCACTGTTGTGCAGGCTTTTCAAATTTCTAACCTTGCCTTTCCTGTTTGGAGAAAGGAAGGCTAGGCAGATGATTCAGCTTGCTATCTGAGATCAAAACTTCAGGTGTTGAGTGATGTGACCTCCTGAAGTAACTGTGTCTCCCACCAAGACAATTTAAAGGCAGCTCCTGTCCACCCTATGTGGTTGCCTGGAGCTATGCAGGCAGTAACTCTTTCTGTAAGCATTCAGGGATAATAACAAACCTTCTCCACTGCTCAAAGAATGAGTTTTTGTGCTAAAATGAAAAATTAAATCCAGGAAATTATTATATTTGTTCAATACAGGATATGAGTTCAAAATCTTGCATACAAGGAATGATGAAAATGTGAAGAAAAAGACTTTTTCTAAATAAAGTATGATTTGATTGGATCTGAACTGGAAACATACTTCCTACCTTTCAAGATTTTCAACAGAAAAGACACAAAAATATATGGATAATCTGATACTCCGCTCTTTACCCTTACATTTTTCTTTGTTTGTTTTCATGAAATAAATTAACAAATATGTCCCTTGAAAATAAAGCTATTAATAAAGCCAAATAATTTAGTTCAGAACTGAATAACATAAGTCCAATTTTTATTTTTTCTCTACTTAATTTATACATCATGTATAAAGTTAAAAAGGGGGATTGAGTTGTTGTCGAGCAATTTTTTTCCAGTGAGGTGAGGAACGAGCTCACTTAAGATGCAAGAGAAACAACTTCCAACCAGTGGTCATGGTGAGGCACTGATATTTTTGACACATGATGTTGGTGTCACAATCACTAAGATATTGGATAGTGTTGATTATATTCAAGTATATCCGAAGGCTGTTCTTGCTAATGACCATGGAAACTCAGGAGCAGAAATCAGCTTAGGCTTCAAGAATGCCAGATACATTTTTTGTTATTTCTTGCTGTGGATGGAAAAGTGGTTTGGACTTCGGAATTGGGATGTGAGAGTGAATTAAGGATATTATGATTTACATGCATGTATGAAAGGGCATCTTCTTCCTTTTAATGGAATCAGAAGAGCAATTAACCTACAATGCATTAATGTGCCAGGTGTGAAATGTTTGCAAGCTATGAGTTTGACATAAGGTACATTAGAACATTAGCAAAACACTTCTTTCCTAGACAGCTGAAAAATCAAACAAGGTTGATTCTGTTGGTGTTATAGAGGGGATGCTCGTATATTTAACATAATGAGGAGAAAGCATATGAATGATGGACAGAGTTTGTTAAATGCTTATGTAAATACACAGTGAAATTGAAAAAAAAACAAGGCAAGACAAAACAAAACAAGACAAAACAAAACAAAACCTCACAAAAACCCCTCAAGTTTAATTATCTTAAGGGATATCTTTCAGGTAAAAGAGTAACTGTATTCCCTGTGTAACTGTTTTATTTTTTCTTGTTACTGCTAAGCCAGAAGGAAAATCAACAAAATGAAAATTTTGGCTGTGAATTTTTGACATGCAAATTAAATAATTCTAATGGAAGGTGACTGACTTAAAGTTTCTGGGGTTTATGGTGAAAGTGACCAATGCCTTCTACAAAAACTCTTAAATGATGATTCAAAAGTGCACATTTAATGAGGGGAAGAATATTTAACTGATTGACCCCCCATTCTAGTTCAGAATTTGCTGGATAGTGACTGTTAATATCACATTAACCCATATAATTCACAAATCTTGGATCATATGCTAGGAAAAGAGACATTTTAATTTCCACAGAGGTTATATTTCTTGGGTTTTTTGTTTGTTATTTTAGTGTTTTTTTCTTTATGCAAACTTTATGTATACTTTGTTGACAAAATATCAACTAAATTGAGGTGCATTAATATGTGGACACACCAAACAGCTTTGCAAACTTACCTCTAGGAAAGAGTTCCCCATGAAAATAAGAAAGCATAGTCCAGACTCTTTCATATTTTCCCAAGAAATTTGTTTCACTTTGACTAATTATACTTTTCTACTCTCTAAAATTAAAAAATTGTGTTTGTATTTGTAGAAATACTCTTGGCCCATTCTGTAGCCTGCTCTGCAGGTTTGTAATGAACATCTCTAAACTGAAGGAAAACCAGACTGTGCAGTGTCTATGACATGTCTAGACAATGTCTCATTTTCCCAGTGTCCAGACTCCTGGGAAAGGCTGTTTTATGCATATTTTTTTCATGGACTTATTTATTTACTTTTTTAGTTTAAGTGGATATAAAAATTAAACTTCATGCTGTGGTATCCATCCTGACTTCTCTTAGACAAATAGAACAATGTTGGTGCTCACAGGAGGAAGAAGAGGGGGGAGGACAGGGGAATGCTGAAGGAATGGGGGTCTGGAGGGAAGAAAAAGGTCCTGCTGCTTGGTAGGCAGCCCTGCTGGGAAATCTCAAATCAAATTCTTTTGAAAAGAAGTGTTATTAAAAGTAACTTTAATCCTTCCAGCCAGACGGCTCATAAAAGCATACAATTAAGTCAAACAAATGACAAGAGCACTCTCTCTCCTACCTGTTTCCCCCTTCAGAGAGTAATTATTGCAGGGTAGTCTTGTCTCGTTTTGTGCAAATAGCAGTGGAGTGCTTGAATGAGGTGCCAGTTTCCCCCTCCCCAGCCCAACCCCTTCTGCTCACTCCTACCAACACCAGCCTGGCTAATGTACACAGCCAGGAACAAAGAGGGGAATTTCAATATTTCCTCTTTGTGCAAGGTTAATTGAAAATCAAAAAGTCACTTTTAGAATGTCATATTAGAACTGTTAGTGCATCAATTTTCTTCAGTTTCCTGTCACTGCAGGAGAGCAGAAGAGGTAGAGGTGTGCATTTGGATTGGAGTTAATGATGGAAGGAAGGAAGGAAGGAACAGAAAAAGAAAGGAAGGAAGAAGAAAAGAGAAGGAAGTGCAGAAGTGCGGAAGAAGAGAGGGAGGGAGGGAGGGAGGGAGGGAGGGAGGGAGGGAGGGAGGGAGGGAGGGAGGGAGGGAGGGAGGGAGGGAGGGAGGGAGGGAGGGAGGGAGGGAGGGAGGGAGGGATTCTTTTAAAATTTCAGGTAAAGTCAAGGAAAGGTTTCTTTCAGAAAGTGTCCTGGTGCTTAATTTATTTTTTGTTGCTGTTTTTCTCTTTTCTTTTCTTTTCTTTTCTTTTCTTTTCTTTTCTTTTCTTTTCTTTTCTTTTCTTTTCTTTTCTTTTCTTTTCTTTTCTTTTCTTTTCTTTTCTTTTCTTTTCTTTTCTTTTCTTTTCTTTTCTTTTCTTTTCTTTTCTTTTCTTTTCTGTTCTTTTCTTTTCTTTTCTTTTCTTTTCTTTTCTTCTCTCTTCTCTTTTTTCTTTTTTCTTTTTTCTCTTTCTCTTCCTCTTCTCTTCTCTTCTCTTCTCTTCTCTTCTCTTCTCTTCTCTTCTCTTCTCTTCTCTTCTCTTCTCTTCTCTTCTCTTCTCTTCTCTTCTCTTCTCTTCTCTTCTCTTCTCTTCTCTTCTCTTCTCTTCTCTTCTCTTCTCTTCTCTTCTCTTCTCTTCTCTTCTCTTCTCTTCTCTTCTCTTCTCTTCTCTTCTCTTCTCTTCTCTTCTCTTCTCTTCTCTTCTCTTCGTCTTCCATTTCTTTTCTCCCCCAATATTTTTTAATTTGGGACCAGATTTTAAAGTAAAGTAAGCAACAGTCTGTCATGGTGAACCATTTAGGTGGCAAGAAAAGCAAATGTTAATATTTATCAGTCATCACTTCCTGGCCATGGTTCTTTCCTGTTATAATTAGCAAGCAGAAGCAAGTTATAAATCTAGGTCTCTATATGATCTTGAGTCTTCATAAAAAACCTCAAGAAATTGTGAGGAATTCTACTTTCTTGCTACCAAAAGTTTCTGAAACCTTGGTGATGTTTTCTTCTTCGGTGATAAACTGGTCAGAACTGTAAACATATTTTAAGTCACCTTGTTCACCTTGGGTCTCTATTAGAGATTTTATATGCTGCTGACATGGAAGTAATTAATTATAAAGTTACTGCAAAACATACAGTTATGAAAGTTGTGTTTGTGAAGTAGGCATACCAATTTATATATTCGATAAAAATATTTCAAAACAATTCTGTACCATCTTGAAAGCTGGGAACGTCCCTGTGACACTGAGGTTCACTTTTATTCTGAAATGCTATGGGTGAATTCAAACAGTTTTCTGTTCTTCATATGGACTAAAATTAAACAGTTGGTGGAAACAATAGAAGAAAAAAAAGGATAAGATTTTTCACACCATGTCCTTTCATGTCAAGTTTCTCTCATTTCCAGAATTCAGAATTTCCAGAATTTTGCATCACTGTACCCTTAACCTGAAAAATGCACGAAAGATTTTTTTCTTGGTTGGTGATTTCAGAGTGTTTAACACAATGAGAAAAAAAATAATAACTGCAAATATTATTTCACAACGTAACTTGTGCTGCAACTCAAATTGTCTGAATTCTTTACACCACTTTTTTTCAGCAAAACCTGGATAGGGTCTTTCAAGAAGTTCAGTGAAAATAATCCCGTCCTGCATGTTGTGAATTTCCCTAGACTACAAGACTTTTAAAGACAAGAATTTGTGTCCTAATCTAAGTCTTTCTAATTAATACCAATTGAACTCTTGCTGCTGAAGTTTAGAACTGCTCTCTAGCAAATACTTTGTTATCCTAACTCTTAATCAAATCTTTATCATATAGTGAACGTGAAATAAAAACAAGAAATTCTGTGCAGAAAAAAATAGATTCATGCCAAAATTGTCACAAGAGTTTTTAATTTCTGAACATTCTATCTCCTTTTCCATTTGCATTCCCCTCAATGCTTAGATTGAGGTCTTCATAGGGCTGTGCTTTACCCATCAAACAAGTTTTACTTGTTCACTCTCACAGAGGGTTTTGTTGTTGCTGCTGTATTCAAAGCAGGCATTTAATCCATCCAAGTTTGCCATCACTAGTGTCAAACGCCTCTGCTTAAGCTGCTTGAATGCTCACTCATGCCAAACCTGAAGCTTTCAGCCCGTTGCTGAAACCAGCTGTGACCCATTACTAAAGGAGAAGCATTTGCTCCCCAGACTGCTGACTGCATGGAGCATATACATCCTTTTTAAGGCTCATCAGGGCAGCAAAAGGGTTGTTGGTTTCTTTTTTTCCTTTTTTTTTTTTTTTTTTTTAAAAAAAACCTTTTTAATTTTGTGTAGACAGTTCTAAAAGCAGCTTCCTAGGGGCTGTCTGATCGCACAATCCTCTTAGTCTTTCTTACTCTGTAGGAGGGCCATCATATTTCCTGCTCTCAGTCAGTAGTTGGCTTTTCTCTCTCCCCTTTGTGTAATGACTGGAGTCAAAAGGCCAGCACCTTACCCACCTCCAGAGATGATGTTATGAATCAAACTTTAAAATGAGATTTTTTTTTTTTTTTGCTTTCTCTTTTCTTTCAGGTCACACTTTTCAGGCAAAATCTCCATTCAATTCTGCTCATTAGAAATATTTGAAATAATGACTTTCCATTTATTATCTTGGTCTGAAAACAATTCATTTATTTTCTGCAAATGGAAAAATAAGTCCTTTCATTTCAGCTTAATTTCTGCATTCAGTTGTGACGCAGTTCCCAGTTGTTATTTCTGTTTTCGTGCAGCTTTCTACATCACAGCACCATGAAAGTCTTCATCTACCATGAAATATGCAATGTTTCTGATTCTTAAAAACAAATCAGATAAACTTTTGCATGGAAAAGCTTGCATATAGAAGGTGCAGGTGGTGGCTGTAGGACTCCTGCTTTACCATTAAATGATAGAGAGGGGACTAAATAACACATCTCAACCCACAGCACAGAAAAAGTGCTCTCCTTTCCTACATATTTTGCACTTGTGATAAGACATTGAGCCCCAAAAGAATATCTTGTGAAAGGTAGTGTACATTGATTGATAGCATTTTTATATATGTTATATAAACTTATGTTATACTACTTTGGTTAAAAATAAAGATGGTTTGCTTGGTTTTTTTAAGGTTGTCACGCATTAATCTGAAACTTTTCAGTGGATATTGAGAATTGAAACATTTTATTCATAAAATAAAAGACTTTAGTGACTAGAAGTGGAAGCTAAAGAGTTTTTTATGGAGGTAGCAAAGATGGGTAAGATCTTTGAATATGTGTTGATCTCAACACAACCATGAGATGCCCATCTGGTGGAGCCATGAGAAACCACAGCTCTACAATGGATCAGCTTTTCTTTTTTTCATTCCATACAAAAAGTGAATTTTTAATATTAAAGTACAAGGCACTGATAAGCTCTTACTGGGAATATTTTGAGCAATTCCTTGTGTCTCTGGGTTTCATCAAGGGACTTGAGCTAGAACAGGGGTAGAAGGGTCTAGAAGTGTATTCAGAGGGATAGAACGGAGCAGATGCATAAAGTAAAATTTCTGAGAAGATGTCAAAACAGAAAGACTATTTAAGGTAAAAAATAATTAAGGAAATTGAAAAAGTTAAATTTGAAGATTACTAAAAGGAGATTTTTTTTTTTTTTAAGGTTTGTATTTATTTAGTAGCAATAGCAAAAATAGTACTAGTGGTAGCAGCATTGGACAAGAGACTGCTTTGATTTTGATGGAAACCAATAGATAATTGCCCCAAAATTATTTGTGACTTGTGAGTTCCTGAGCATTTCTTATGTCTGAGAGCAATCTGCATCTTTTAACTTTGAATATTTTTAAGTAATTTATTTTGAAGGTTTTTCTCACAAATAATTTGCCAGGTGGGCCAGCCTGCTGTGGATTTGTGTGGTAAGGGTTTGACTTTCCCTGTAGCATGGGTCCATATTTTTAGATACCTATATTTTTACTAAACTTATTATTTCAGTAGGGAATATTTTATTGGAGAGCTTGGACACTGTCAGTGCCTACAGCCTCTTTTGCTGTATTTCTGAGTTGATTAGGAATTTAGCCTTCTGTTTGTTATTCAGACTGCCTTCAAAATGTCCATGGCAGGCTTCCTCTCATAGGTTCATCCTCCAGAGAAACACAGAGATGTTTTGGATGAAGATGTGCTGTTCCCTCACTTTGTGGGCACCTATTGGTACCCTGGAGCCTCCTGCAGGGCCAGACAGAGCGGAGGTTGTTTCTGAATTAATTTTTTTGTCCTGCTGACATCTTAACATTGAGAAGTGCCACAGGAACAAGAACAACTTATCTCATTTATCGAAGACTCTTGAATATGAATGTGAAAATCCCATTTTTTACCTGGAAAGGAAAATCAGAACCTCATAAATCTCCAGGCTAAGCTATCTAGGCCCCTGACTCCTCAAAGGATGTTCATATGAAGGACATAATCTCTTTATCTGGTGCTTGTTCTTTTACAATGTAGGAAAAAAATCTGTTTGCTAAATATGGAGATCCTGAATGAAATTATTTTGGATTGGTTTACCGTATGTTGTTTTATTTTTCGTGGCGATTGTGGAGGTTGCTGGGTTTTTTCTGTTGCATTCACTTAGACACAAGGCCAAAACAGACCTTGATTCTGTACTGAAAATCTTGAGTAACAGATTGCCTCAAAAATGCAATTATTCCTGAGAACACTCACTTTAAGGTGTTAGGACGGCTGTAACTTAATTTCCTAGTGAAAAGTATAGGCCTGGCAAAACATAAATTACCCTCTGGAAATAAAAGTTACACATTTAATACAATTGTATAAAACACACCTTCCCAACAAAACTTGACCACCAGACAGAGGATCCTTGGGAGTCAGAATCAGTAGATATTCACACATTATAGCAAAACAAAGTGTTTCTGCTGGCAGCAGCACTCTAAACCATCTACCAATGAAACCACAGGAGTGAAAACACTGCCACAAGAATGAGAGCATTGCCAACTTTGAATAAAACATATTTACAAGAAGTTTCTAGAGCAACTCCAACAAAGTTGCTTGTTTGCTTTTTTTTTTTTTTTTCTTTTTTTTTTTTTTTGGCTGTTTGGTGGTTTTAATGTTTGTTTCCTTGAAGCTGAATTTGTTACTGTTGTTCTTGGTTTTTTTTAGGGGGCTTTGGTTATATTTTGTCCTAGACATGAGTAACTTGCCAGTGTGCAAGTATATTTCTCACTCTCATTTTCTCATGCAAATAGATAAACAAACAAATAAATAAATAAATATTTTAACTTTTTAAATAATGGCGGTGGAAGTATATAATCTCAGTGGGACACTAATTTAAAAAGGAATTTATGTTTTTAAACCAAGAGTTTAAAGTTGTAATTGAAATATTGTTAATTTAGTGTTTATATTAGAGATTTGGACACTGAGGTTTAATATGACATGTATGCCAGGATGGTGAAGACGTTGATCATCTTTAAAGAGCTGTATATACTTTTGCTTGAAATAATTTCTAGATATTTTCCTAAATCCAGATATTCTACTGTATTCAGAGATTACTTAGTTTGAGGTTTAATTTGTGGTTTTCTTAAGGAGCCAGAAATTTTGAAATCAAGTCCCAAATACTTTACTCTTTTTCCCCAGCCAGAAAAATGACCAGAAGTGTCACGTACAGACTGAAAAGAGCTATGGCTAATTTTCAGACATGCTCAAGATATTCTGCATCACTTTAGAGATACGTCTGAATAATGAGGAACAGTGATTAATGTCATAGTCAATAGGGAAATCCTCAGAGTACTTTCAGTAAATCACAGAATAATGGAACGATTTGGTTTGACAGGGACCTTAAAGATCACCTTGTTGCTACTCCTAGCCACAGGCAGGGACATCTTCCGCTAAACCAGGTTACTCCAAACCCAAATCCAACCTGGCCCTGAACACTTCTGGGGACATGGCAGCCACAGTTTCTCTGGGCAACCTGTGAGGAAATGGTGTTTCCTCACCAAACTCACAGGAATTTCTTCCTCATATTTAATCTAAACTTATTCTTAGTTTAAATCCACTCCCCCTTGTCCTGACAGAACAAATCCTTCTAAGTAGTCTCTCTCCACCTTTCTTGTAATCATTCTTTACCATTCCCATGATCAAGTAATAACAGGAATGTAAGTGAAAGTGAAATGACTGCTTCTAGCAATGAGTGAAGATCCCCAGTGGTTAAATCTTTTGTTTCACTCAATCACGTTCGCATGTCCTCCTCTGCAAACTGAAGCCATATTCCCTTGGAAGAAAGTCATTGCTATCACAAGCCTGGTGCATGACGGGGACCCAAAACCTCCATCCAGTCTGTACCTTTAGAGTGCTTGATCTGTCCTTTCCAGACCAATGAGCCAGAGAAGTAGAGAAATATTTGAAAAATGGTAATGTTAGTAAAGTTACTGAAGTAATCTTCAGAGGAAAAGCAGAATGTGCCTCTAAAATTCCTGACTATCTGCTGATGAATATATTCATTGTATGATCACTGGCATATCACTCTGCCTTTGGCCCTGCCCTGGGCTTTCTGAGCAGTAATGGAACATTTTACATAGGTCAAAACATTGTCTTTGCTATGGAACATTTTATGGTCCTCTCTGTCATAAACAGAAAAAACAATTCTCCTTCTTTGGCATATTTAGCACCGTGTATCACAGACATTTTGTATCTTGGGTGTTAATGAATACTTCTGATTTCTTTAAAAATTCAAGCAGTAAAACCAAGGAATAAGTTAAGTAACTTAAGTACATACAAGTAATAACTTGAAATTTTCTAAAGGTCCTTTCAAGTATGTTGCTCTTTCATAGTCATCCTAAGTATAATTGTATTAAAGATATTAAGTATTTTCCTGTCCCCCTTTTTCCCTCATTTAACTTTTCAAGTTCCATATTTATGTGTTCCCAGCATTTTTAGCAGAAACATCTGTGTAACTCAGTACTACGCTTTTTCCAACATATCTCTACTACAGACATAGAATGTGTCTAATCTATTAACAAACACACTGTTGTTAGGACCACTGAGGACACCAATCATGCTTATGAATATTATGGTTCAAAAAACTTATCAGAAACATGATTCACAAATCACCAGAAAATGTTATTGTGGTGATTAAAATCACTGTTTTTTCTTGGGTTGTTTTAAAAATACGATATAATTCAGTTCAGTAAGATTTAGGTGGCCCTAGCTTTGTGGTTTGTTCATAGGTTTGTATCCTTTGAATGAATTTCCCTTCTGTGAAATTTGATTGAAATCACTTCTTGTTTAATTGTGGTGTGGTCAGAACTCACTGCAGCTGTCACAAAATGTACACCCCACCCACACATCAAGAAAGTGCTGGGCGTCACTGTTCTGCTTATTCTTCAAGGCTGAAGGCATTCAAAAGAACAGCCAACAAATAAAAAGAAGTTTAAAGAGAAATGCATTTACCTTTCTGTCATCAAACAGACTCCGAAAACTAATCAAAATTTTGTATGTTTTACCTCTAAGGGTCTTTTGGTTTTTGTATCAAAGGGAACTCTAAAATTTAACTGTTGGGGATTAACCTTCAATTAAGGTTTTCTTTAAACTATCTATATTTATCCATAATTATGAAATGTGGGCATAGGAGTAGAAAGATACGAGACAAAAGAGAAACTGAAGAGTTGGAGATGGATATTTCAAAGCTGTGCTGGCTATGCTCTGAAGTGACTTAAGGCATGTTTGTTCATTCAGAAATGCTTTAATTTTTATGCCACATCTTGTGTTTCTGAAAGACTTGGAGAGAGAATGAGAAATATATTGCTGCTTAAGGGTTTGACATGACTGTTGTGCTGATTCTCTTATACTGGTCTCCAGTTTCACATATTTCTAGTTTGTTTTTTGCTTGTTTGCTTGTTTGCTTGGGGGGTTGGGTTTTGGTTTGTTTATTTTTTGTGGTTTTTGTCTCTTTGTTGTTTTTGTTTGGTTTTTTGTTCTTCTTTGTTTTTGTTGTTGATTGTGGTGCTTTTTTAGTGGTTTTTTTTTGGTTATAATTTTGAGAATTCATGCATACAGAGCAGATAAAACCAGGTCCCATACTGACAAGGTAGAACCCATTCTCTGCAATGGTTCAAATTAATTTCAGTATGCAGTTTTTGAAGATACTACTAAATGAGTGCAAGGACAGCTGGAATGGGAGTCCCTAGTTTGCATGTATTTTTAGATGGTCTGCAGTAGAATTAAAGTAAACCTCTGCTTAGGCTGTCTGTATCATTTATTTATCACTTATCATTGCCCTTGCCTCAGTTTTAGCCATCCACAATCCAGCTGTCTAGTTAAAAGTTATTATTTGTGCCCTATTTAAAGTCAAAACAGAGAGATGAGCTCTCCCAAAAGATGTCTCACTCCACACATCTTAGACATCCAATTTAGCATTTAGCTTTCTCCATTCACCAGAGACAGAGCTAAAGCAAATGTCTTAAAAGTACCTAGTTCCACATCTATAATGTCAACTAAAAATAATGTAAAACAATTATTTTAATAACTCCATTAAAAGTATGAGTGTCACAGAAATACTTTCACTGACTCCTGTGGTTTTGGGGACTAGATCCTGTGGATTCCCTAAGCTTTTCTGTATTATTTTTATTTTCCTTAAGTACTTTGAATCAAGAAATATTTTTAAGTGCTTGACCCCTGAACAAACATATTCTGAAGTCTTTTTTCACAGAAGTTTTAAACCTTAACAAGAAAAACGTTTGATCTTAACCAAAATTTTCTGTATATTACTAAAAAACTTTCTAAGCTTTACTTGGATAAAATGTCTTATTGTGTACAGAATACTTTCTGCAGATGGATAGAGACAAGCAAGAATAAATACTTTTATACAAGAGCATTTTCTGTTAAATTTGAGGCCTTTTGGTTTTGTTTTTTTTTTCCCAAATAACCCCTACAGAAAATTAGGAAAATGTGTCTTAGTCTTTTAAGTACCTACCACAGTTGGTAGGTACTAACAGAATTCAAGTAAATTACTAGGAAAAAAATATTAATTTTTTTTATTTTTCATTAAAATGAGGGGTTTTTTCATCATGTAGACCCTGCTTGGAATTAAACATAGATTTAAATGATAGAAACATTATGATGACTCAAAATAGTCGAGTATTTCTGTGCATTTACAGACTTGGCTTTACCTTTCAAGTCCTGAAAAAGAATTGGTTTTATCATCTGGCTAGGGGCAGGTTTCGTTTCTTCAGTGACTCTTGGGTTCCTCCTTACCCAAAACTAATCCTATATAGAGGTCCAGATATAACAGAAGCAGAGGGCATATCAAGACATGAATTGCAAAAAAGAAACAAAATTAAAACTTTCTGAGGGATTAGCCTTGGTAGGGGAATGTAAATTCTGGATACATTATATTCCAATTTAACAGTAAAGTCTTGATTTATTTTTATATCTGAGTTTGGGAATATTTTTAGTGATGCAGTTCACTATTTGCAATTGGTGTACAAATTGGGAATTTGTAGTAGCACAGAACCCTGATACACTGGGATATATTGTGGAAAAAAGTAGGAAAAGCTCAGTAGCTGAAGAGAAACCTTGAGAATAATCAGAGTTCCTTGCAAACATATATCATCTTTCACATTGCTGGAATTCTGTGAGATGGAAACTTGTTAATAAGTCTTATAGCATGAACTGGTTTATGACTTCTCCAAATTGAATATTACTTTTTCTGCTCCTTAGACTGAGTTAGGGAATACCTCAGTGCAGATGAAAAATAAAAATTTTCTTTTGCTTTTTCATGAGGATCACACTATAGCCTCTCATTCTGTAGCTTTGAAAGAGGAGGGGTAGGTAGACAATGTTGTGTTTCTGTTGGTTTTACAGCCAAGGTGGAATGTCTCTTTAATAGACCATGACTCAGAAAACCAGGGCTATTAACTCCAAATGTGTCCATGTGAATGTCCATGGCTATTTTTTCATCAGCAGATACCAAAACTTACTGCTTAACTAAAACCCAGACTTGGAAAACAAGAAAAAGATGAACAAGCCAGCAAAAAACACTGCAATTTTCTAGTTTCTGTGTTAATTTAAAATTTAATTTGTGTCAGTGTATTGGTACAACCCACAGTAAAGAGGGAGCAGCTGCAAAGTACTTTTAAAATTAGAAAAATGTTCTTGAAAATTTCACAGTATTCAGAATAGGAATGTCTCCTGCCTGTACTGGAAAAAAACAACCCTGGTAATAATAATGTGTTTCATTTAAAATTTAGCAACAGAAATGTTTGTGGAGTTCTAACTGTTCCAGAGGTATGAACAGGTGAAATTGGAGGGGGAATAAACTGAAAAGGGACACTTTTTGGCAATGTACACGATTCCATTAATTTCCTGAGTTCTCCTTTGTTTTTCAGACTTATTAAACCTTCTGCTCTGGAGCTTTGCCCAAGGCACATGTAGTAGCTGGGAACTAGGTTATGACAATCTCATGTCAGAAGGTGCTTTAAGCAGAAGCTCACTGTATAATCAAAGGGAATTGGCTTACCTGATACAAGGTAGCTTGTATCTCCAAATCCTGGCTCAGAAGTTTGACTCATGTTTTTTTTCACTAAATATAATTCCTGTGGGGGAGGGATAAAGCCCTGGTTTCCTTTGCTGGGATACAACTACGTTTCTGATCCATGGCTGTATTGCTAAGTAAAATATTGATTTGTGAAATCTGGGATGACCCCTGCTTCTCTTTAAGCTAGTCTTCAGTACAGGATAAAAAGGTGGAAACAGAGATATGCTGCAAAGGAAGTGGCAAGGCTTGGTTGCAAACATGTGCTGAAATAGATCTGTTATAAAATCTCAAACAAAACCACTGATTTTACCATTAAAGTGAAAGAGCTGCATGGTCAAAACTCTGCTTTTTAAAGGTACTGCTCACACAGCCCTGATAAATGATATTGTGCTTTTTATTCATCAGCCAATTGGCATTAATAAAAGATAGCAAACTTTCTTGGGAAATGTCTGCTCTTTGGGCCATTTTGATTTCCAAAAGTGTAGCAATATAGTGGTTTTGGGTGGGGTAGCGTTAATTGTCCTCATGGTATCTGGCATGGGTCTGTGTTTTGGATTTGTGGTGAAAACATTTATGATAATACAGAGATGTTTTTGTTATGCTGAGCAGGACTCGCAGAGGGTCAAGGCCATTTCTGCCTCTTAACCCCCACACCAGCCAGGGGGTGCACAAGGAGCTGGGAGAGGGCACAGCTGGGACAGCTGACCGTGGCTGACCACAGGGATACCCCATAACACACAGCACCCTGATCAGCACACAAAGCAGGGGGAAGAAGGAAGAACAGTGGGAGATTTGGAGTGATAGTGTTTGTATTCCCAAGTCAATTGGGAGCTCCTGTGATGGAGCTCTGCTGGGATGGCCCTGAACCCCTGTCTGCCCATTGGAAGTGGGAAGGAATTCCTTGTTTTCCTTTGCTCTGTGCCTGACTTTTTCCTTACCTGTTTCGGGTATTCTTGTTTACCTTTTATTTTTTATGTCTTAAACCTGTTTGACAGCCTTTATCTTGAGTTTTCTCACTTTTCCTATTCTCTCCCCCATCCCAATAGGGCAAAAATGAGCAAATGGTTGCGTGGGACTGGATTGCTGGCTGGGGTTAAACCCTGATAGACAGATATAATAAGTCAGTGATGTTTTCCATACTGTTTTATGCTTTCCAGGCTTAGATAATGTATCTAGCCAATGCTACTTCACACAAACCAAAAGGATTGCATAAATCCCAGGAGTCAGTGCTAATTCTCTTTCCTGAGCCGTCTATCAAGGGTAATAACTAGCACTGAAAAACCTAGATAAGGGATATAAGCAAGAATTAGATGAAGCCTTGGACTCAAAGGTTAGTCTCAGGGTGACTTAGGCTCCTAAATTGACACCTAGACAGGATTTAGATACCACAAGTCCAAAGCAGAGCACTGAAAAACCCCTAGTCCATGTTCATTCAGCCTTTAGTTTCTCATTTTGTATCAAAAGCCCTCTTGATTGCCTCTGAGAAGCTTTTGATACTATTTAGATGTACTTTTTTCTTGATAGAGACATTTTAGGACTCAGCTCACAACCAGTTGCTGTGTCGAAACTGCTAACAGATAAGAGAGCATGTCTGGAAATCTGACAAAATTATGAACATTTCCTCCCAAAATATAATTTTTTCCATATTTAAAATGAAAAAGTTTGAAACTGTGGGGAATTCAGACTAATTTTCAAGCCTAAAGCTGGAAGTTTCCCCAAAACAGGGGTGAAAGAAATAAGGAAAGGGGAGTGTGGAGGAGATGAGTATTTTTTGTCTTCCTCTTGAAGTTGTGTTACTGTGCTGTAAATTTCTGATTCTTGGGGCACTGAGAGAGAAGAAATATCATCTTTATATATACATATACATATATATATATATATACACATATATTTATTCTTCTAGGATTCTTTCTGCTTTTACCAATGAACTCAGAAGGAGGGAAAGAGCTGTGGTTTATAGAACATATGAAGACATACAGATTAATATAGAAATAAATTATAAAAAATGAAGCATTTGAAAAAAAAAATAATACTGGTCTCATATTTTTGGCCTCTGAAATGTAATGAAGTTTCAGGGGAGAGCTTGCATTGCCTCCAGGCTTATGGATGTGAGAAAGCCAATGCATCAAGGGACTCCTGGATGTTGCACCCTGATCCAGTGCCCTTTCAGAACTTGAAAGTCTCTCACTCCCCACCCCCTAGATGCAGTTTCTGATGTTTCCCTTTTTGGGTTCAAGAAGAAGCAAGGCTGAGTGGGTTTCCTACAGGCACAGGATTGAAGTTCAAACACCCCACCACAATCTCTAGTTTCACAGATATTCATATTCACTTTTCCTCCAATACCAGTGTGGTCTCTGGCACACATCTTGACATACCCAAATGTAATACAGGTACAGAGGTGTTGTTGACACACAGACACGAGAGCCCTGTGGGCACTGGTTTGTTTCCCTGTTAACAAAATCTCTCTTGCAGAGTTGTCTCTCTGAATGTTGACTCTTGGACCTATGGACACTTAGAACCTCAGTCTCTGTCACTTAGGTCTTGCAGAATTTATATGTATGACAGAAAAAAAAAAAGAAAATAAACCACACAAGAGCAAAAAGTCAAGAAAATTATTTATTAAGAAAGTAGGGCAGACTGCTGTGATCAGGCCCAGGGTTCTATCAGGCAAGGACACAGTGTGTCCTTTCTGGAATTCCTTTCTGGAATGAGGGAATTCTGGAATGCAGCTTCCTCTTTTATCTGCCCTGTTTTCTATTTTCCTGCTTCTCCTCCCATCTCTCCTCAGCAGGCACATCAACAAATGATCTCATGACAAGTTTTCCACAGTTCCATAGTGCCCTTATGATGGCTCACAATTAGTCATGTCATGAGACTCCCATCCCAAGCTGACCCCCTCTGAGCTATTACAGGGTAGTTTCATTAGTGGCCATCAGCCAGTAGCTGAAGAACTCAGGTCTTCATTACTGTCAATATTATGTTTTTGCTAACTCTGTGGGTCTGTTTTCCTTGTTAAATGTTATTTCTTACATACTGTGTAGCACTGAACAAAGTAACTTAATGAACCAGAAGTTCTCATACACTGCTTACCCTCTCATGTACAACAAATAGAAAAAGTGAAATTTCACATGAAATTACTAACAGAAGCTCCCCATGAGGATAATCATGATTAGAACAAAGGCAGAACATAATTTAGAAACATTGACAGGTGTGAAAGCTTGACCCCTCTTTACCCTGTTCTGGACTGCAGAACACCAACATCCATCCTTTGGGGGGTCTAAAGCACAAACTCTTCCTTTCCTGACACCAAAAGATTCATGTTTTCAGAGAGGTGGTACTACAAACCAGGAGAGGGACTAGGGTTTCCTGAGTGGATGTAAATTGGATGCAACATTTCTACAGTGAAAACATCAAATTTCCCATTTCAGCTAGGACAAAAGAGCAAGAACTTTCCGTGTGTGTTTCCTATGTTTCTATACTAGCTCCTTAAATTATCTCATATAGATTTCTCTTTAGTCAACAGTATGATATCACCAGAGGATGATTCATTTAATGTATTTGTGCATCTGTTGAAGCACAATACTCAGGAAATTCTTCTCTGGGGGTAACAGTCCTCTTATGCTATAAAGGAGAAAACTACTTTGGGTATAAAAATTCATGGTATGGTTACTGACAAGCAGGTACAAGAGTCCTCATGCTGGACACCCATAATATTTCTTTCCAAAAAATTTGGTCTAACATTTTAAAGCAGGATTTACCCTGTAGGTTTATATTATTTCCAATCAGTGTGAGGTAATTAAATTGTCCACAGAGACACTGTAGCTGGAAGTTTAGCTGTCTCAAGGAAGTGTGTTTCCTATCCAGGTATCTGTGTATCTACTGAACTCCAGGAATATTTCCTTTGTAGTAGATGTTTTGCTTTTGCTGACAGTATGTGTACAGGCTGTAATATGAACTTACTTTCATATCCAGGAAGAGGAAAGGAAGAGAAGAAAACATAGGTAAACTGAAACATTGTAGTATTAACTGGTTTCTTGTAGACTATGAACTCATGCACTAAAATATTCAGTAACTTGCTTACAGTCACACGCAGCCTATTTGCTACAATTCTATTGAATTTACCTTTTCATCAACTTAATTTTAATCTCCAGATTGCATTTCCTCCACTGACGTTTTTAATAGAGATTTTATTTTGCAATATTATAGTCTCATAATTATGTTTCAGTACACATTACCCAGTATATTATGTAAAACATAGTACTTTGCAAAAATGGGCCATCACTATCAGGTTACATATTTAGAAGAGATATTAAAATTACCACATTTTTTGAAATACTTTTTAAAATTAGAGTCCTCAATAGTAAACAAGAAATTGGATTATTATTATCAAGAATAATTGGTTCAACAAATATTCTATGCTATTCTTTTTCCAGTTCTTCCTCATGGGCATGAGTACAAAAGCAAAAGCCTTCTATTGATTAACTCATCAGTCTTAAAAGAAGGGAGAATCATCTTTTCTAATGGACCAAGAAATTCACCCATCAATTACAGCAAGACATAATCTTCAGTGGCCCTGGGTGAAGCATATTCCAGTGGAACTACAGCCCCAAGCAGAGGTACTGCAGATAACTTCTAATATTTTGCTCTAACTTTTGCATTTCTTAGCCAAGAAATCTCACAGATTTGTTGAAGATGTTATGTTAGTTGTGAGTAGGAACATAGTGTACACTCTTTTCAATTTTGTGCACTTTGCACATTGCCTGGTGTTTCACAGATATTGTGATAGTTTTTGGTTTTGTTTTTTTCCCACCATATCTTTTCTTTCTATCTGCACATCATTAGAGCATAGAAGGCAGGTTGAGTAAAAATGCAGAACTGAGTAAAATTTTGTGACGTGTATTACCTGATTGAAGATGTTCTTTAATATCTATCTTTACTGCAACCTCAGTACTCACCTAGCTACTTATTTTGTTGAGATTTAGGTCAAAGATCAATTACCATTGTAATTAAGTTATCTATCACAAAAAGGGTGATTTTGTGAGAGTATAAGACCAACATGTATCGTAAGGAAAATTATTTGAAAAAAATAATTTAAAAAGGTTAATTTCTAATTTCCTCTACAGGAAAAGTATTCTCAGCTCAGTAATTTCTGTCATTTTTCTGTAAATACATATTATCAAGCAATATTTCTCTCCTAATGATTTGGTCATTTTCACCTTTAATTAATTTCAAAATTTTGATGCAAGTGCTATTTTCTACAATAATCTGGAAATTCATTGTCTTCTTGTTCAACAGAGTAATTTTTATTTGTAATTAGAAAAGTGTGCATTAGATAGACTTGCCAGAGTTCATGAGAATTTGATCTTAAAGAGATTTTATACAAAAGCCTGTTTAACATAAAGATGGCCTTCTTGATGGCATTGTGATTTCTACTGCCAATTGCACTTCTGAACTCCTATATGGCCTTGGGTATGTCATTTCATCTTCCCATGCCCTTAGCTACCCTACAGTCCTTTACCTTTCCCCACTATTTAGGCTATTAACTCTCTGATGCAAAGATTTTCATCTTGCAGATTGGTGTATGATGTCTAGCACAGCTAAAGCCCTGTTAGTCCTTGATGCACTGCAGTAATATTAAATAATTTCATCTAAGCATGTGGAGTAATTAATTGTGAAGCTGGACGAATAATTCTAATTACATAATGAAGAACACAGTCTCAGTAATTTTACAACATTGTCCCAATAATCACTATTTCCTGTACCACAACTGCCACAGGGAAAAATAATAGCTGATGGAAATTCACGGTAGAGAAATAGAAATGAAGAGCCAAAAACTCAAACTTTTTACTTTCAGTGCTTGCTCAGATGCTTACTTCTTCCTCTCCGAATGTCTCATCTAAGGCTGGGATAATTCTGTACTGTCTTTTGACATTTTGTTTTTAAAATTACCACTGTCAGTTCTTCCAGGCAGTATCATTACTTGTGAATTTAAAAATTTCCTGAGGAAAACTCTGTAAACATGAGGGCAGAGGGAGAGAGTTGATAAATGTTCTCGTGCAAGGTTTCCTGACACCAAGATCTGCCTACACAGTAAAAGTCATGTCCTCTAAAGGAGCCTGTTCTGGGTGATCCTATTTGATTAGGCAAGCTGGACTATATAATCTAAAGACATCCCTTCCAAGAGCAATGGTCTTGTGATTTATATTCAGAGACTTTTATATGTATTTATTAAGGCCTGATAAATAATTTTAATAACATGGGATGTTCACCTATTTTTAAACCATGATACCAGTGCAAATTTTCCTTGATTTCATTATTTCCCATTGCACTAGCCTTCAGAGGAAATTGTTTCAAGCATTAAGTTGGTAAGATTCAGTCTTCTATAAGATATAATATCCTTCTGGGCTATGTAACCCTCCCAGGACTAATTTTCAGACTAGTTTTTTTTTCTTTTTCCTTTTGAAAACAACTTCTTAAGCACTGTTGCAGGTATTGTATGGCCAGAATAAACATTTTGCATTTATTTCTGGCCTTCCCAATTCCACCTTTCACTTCCAATTTCCTCTACCACCTACCCTGCAGCAGTTGTGGAGGAGGAAAGGAAATATGGATTGTGGTCAGTTCATCACACGTTTCTGTCACTCCTTCCTCTGAAGTAGGAGAATTGCACTCTTCCCCTGCTCCAGCCTGGGCTCTTCTCACAGGGCCACAGGTCCTGCCAGGACCCTGCTCCAGCACAGGCTTCCCATGGGGTCCCAGCCTCCTTTGGGCATCCCCCTGCTCCAGCCTGGGCTCCTGCAGGGGCTGAGTTGGATCTCTGCTCCCCCGTGCCCTCCCTGTGCTGCAGGGGCACAGCTGCCTCACCATGGGCTGCTCCAGGGGCTGCAGGGGAATCTGAGCCACAGAGCCTGGAGCAGCTCCTGCCCCTCCTTCTGCCCTGCCCTGGCTGGCTGCAGGGAACTTTCAGTCTCACTCTTCTCTCCAGCTGTTGTTCTCCCATTTTTGTACCAGATGTGTTGGTAACAGGGCTGATGGGCTCAGCCTTGACCTCTGGAGGGTCCATCTTGGCTTGATCAGATGTTCAGAAACTTCTGTCACCTTCTCAGAGAAGCCACCCTGCAACCCCTCACTACCACAACCTTGCTATGCAAACCCAATATGCTGGATTAGGAACTTTTCAAGACATACTGAAGAACTATTAGAAAGCCCTTCAGATCAATATAAACATTGAGAGGCATTTATCAGTTTCATATATAGCACCAAAAGATGTATATTCCTTAGCTAATCACTCTAGGAAAATAATATAGCTAAATTAGATTTTCTTTATAATGGGTAGAGATAAGTATCTTTTTTTAGCATGTGACCCTTAAGCTTATTTGATTTATATTATTATGAGATAATTGAACTACATCTAGTCCCATGAACGCAAATGTCACTTTGTTCTGACAGGTCATTTTTTCATTGCTTGTCTCCTTAGCCTCTTATTGCCCTATCCCTACAAAATATCAAAGGGAAGTGTACCTGGGCTCCTTTAAGACTGCACATACCCAAGGGCTATATGAGTGACAAGGCAAAGTACCAGCTTTCCTGTGATAAGCACCACAGGTTTTTTTTTGTCAGGGGAGGGAGGAGTCAGGACGATTAGGGAAAGTAAACTGAATTGTTTTGCTCATAAATACCTATGGGTTTGTCTGGTGTGCTACAAGAGAGATTGCCTCTGGGCTGTTTTATGTGCCAGCTGTTTGGGGAATTGTGTTTTGTTGCTGTTCTTTTTTATCCCTTTCCTCCCCTGTTTATGAATTATTGTAGCTTGTATGATCCAGCTTTGGGGTGTGTGTGTCATGGTATTATTTATTTATTTGTTTGTTTGTTTGGCTTTTTCTCTTTACCTTGTTCAGCCCTTTGGAATGAGCAGTGGGTGTAATGACAATCATTGTGTACAAAGAAAATAACCCTGGCTACCCCAGAGAGGGTTGAGGGGATTTAGTGAAATCATTAGGACACAGTTCTTAGATGTTTTTACACAGTAGCTCTTCAGGAAAAGGAGGAGGGCACTCTGTCTAAAATAGGAAATTATCAGAACATGGGAAAAATCAAATAGTTATTAATGGTTACTATTAGAAATAAAGAAGATTAACTACCATGTCTCAGCAAGTAGTAAACATACCTTCTTCTCTTGTAATCAGACAAGTAAATTTAATTTGCTTCCTTTTCTAAAAGCAAACTGAAGGTCCTCTGGCTTTTTTCACTGCTTTTCTCCATAGTCTTTATCCTACCAGGGGAGAGGTACAGGAATTGACATGAGAACTTCTATGCATTATGTATAGACTCTAAGATTGTCCTTTCTTTGCTCAGATGCAGATGTCTACTATGCAGATATCTTCATCAAAGCTCATCATTCTAATAATCCTCTGTAATCCTTGGAGGAAAATAGTCCATTTTAAGGGTTAATCCTCTCATCATAATGCAGTCATTAAAAATATATAACCGTTCACACACTAGGTCCTTTTCTTTCACTTTTATTTTTTTGTCCTACTTTCTATTTTTTTTTTCTTTTATAATATAGAAACTTCAGATATAAATAAGTATGGAATAGTTAGCTAAAGACAGGTGAGATAAGTCTTGACCTGATCAATCTACACACAAAATCATGAGTTACCATCTAGACTGCTAAAAGTTACACACTTTGACTCATCCTTGCCAAATCAAAGCCTCTTTTTGTTTTTTAGGTATTGGCCTTAACAAGACAGTTTTTTTGAGCCAAAGCACTTCTCATACTCTTGAAGAAACACAGAAAGGCTCCATATGCAACAAACTAACTGTAAATTAGATGGTATAACATTTAAACTTATATCCAAAAATTCATTATTCTATTATTCTTATGATTCAAGCATGAGGCATATATATTTTGTTTTCAAAAAGATTCAGGATGAGGGCTGCCAAGCCCCAAGAACATGAAAATATCTAGCAAATTTTGGCCATGAATATTTGTTTAATCGTCAATTTGGATCTTTGATGTATTTGAGATCAGGTACTATGTTTTTTCTGTCAATGCCTGAAGTAAACTCTCACTATAGTCTTTTGTACTGAACCAATTTAAATATGTGAATGTATTATCACAACACCAATGAAAACAACAAAAGAATTCATTGATTTCTGTACACATTAAGGTCTTTGCTAATTTGCACAGACACAATTGAAACAATAAACTCAATGAGAACAACAAACTGGCTAATTATCTCAATGATCATTTAATTTTACATTTGGTAATAGATTTTTTTTTTATTGTACTAATAAGATGTAAATTATAATCAACTGCTTTTAAATTTTGAAAGTATAATTTTGTGCATTTCAACTGACATGGGAAACCATGTGATGGTAAGTACATCTCACACTATGCTTGATGGAAACATGGCAGTGAAGTTTTCCTTCATATTTTGATTGTGTATGGCAGATGACAGATTAACCAGGCTAAAATCCGCAAATAAACTTTAAAAAAGATGTGTCCTAATGTCTCATTTTAGCTTTCCAATAGGGTAATAGTGATAGTTTACATTTTGGGCTCAAAATCTAAAAAAGTGCATGTTTTAAAAGATATTTTGAAATTCACAGTTTGTTGGTTTTTTTTAAGTATTTAAATCCAAACATCTTACCTTCCTTATTTTTCCATGTTAGTATTTTCATATATTTTTTTTCTTTCTCTGAGTAGTCCTATTGAAAAAACAGAATTGCTAAAATTCTTACTGATTGCAACTTCAATTAAGGTTCAAACACAAATATATTTGAAGACTGAAATAAACAGAAGAGCTACTGAGTCTTGTGACTAGGTCTGACAAATGCCAAAGTGATGAGAAAGAGAATAACCTTTCTAATGATATTGTATAAGAATCTAGTCTCCACCATTCCAAAATTGTTTAGGAAACATTATCTTCCTAGATGGTCTTCCAACTTAATTTAATCGAAACTTAACATAATCTTTACCTTGCATTGAAATTCCTTGCTAAATTTCTCTGATTTCACCACCTCTAAATTCTAAAGCTGCAGAAGTAGCAAACATGATTTAAAATCAAAGATTTTTTAAAACAGAAACAGACACACAAAAATTCTAACCTTTGGATATCCTGGGAAATTTTTTATTTACAGACAATCACAAGGAATAAACATGGCACAGATCTCAGCTTTATGTCACCAAATTCTCTGAAAGTTTGCTTGAGGTCATGGCAAATTTTGTTGATCAAGATCATGAGATACTCCAGACTTAGAAGAATCTGAATATGTTTAGTGAGATAAACTTTCCAGTTACCTGCATACCTATTTAATAGCTGAAATCAAGTACTAGCTAACCCCATGCTTCATGAGCATTTGCAAGTAAATTTACATCTGAACCATGCTTTCTGAAATTACCTCAGCCAAGAACTGAAATATAATAAAATCCAGTTTTACCAGTCAAATATTTTCCTGACTAATGGAATCTTGCAAATGTATTGCTATCAGGACAAAAACTATGTGGCCACCTACGGTTTTCTGTCAAGACTTTAAAGAGAAAAACCAACTGTGTTATAATAAGAAATCAACTTGCCAAAATATTCCAAAAAGCAAGAACTTCCAACTCACTGAAACTCTACTTAAGTTATTATATGCTTGAATGGCCCCTGGAACAACAGATAGCTGTGCAATTAATGCAAACCTTGTCATCCTTCTCCACCTCGCTTGTCTCTGCACAGACCAGTAATGAGGCTCCTTTAGACACAGAATATGTGCAAAGCTCTGACAAACCACCTCAGTATGCAAAAAAAGCTGAGGGGAACTGCAGAAAACATGACCACAGTAGCAAAAAGTGTCAGCCCTTTCTATATTCACAACTTTGTCTCCTAGAATCAGTTTGCACTGAGGTGGAAGGATGTACGCTTGACTGTTGTTAAGTATTTGTCTCCAGGGGAAATATTTTCATTTTTGAGGAACAAAACAACAAAGTCAGAAGGGGGAAGCTTGTTTTGCTTCATGAACTACAGCTATTTCCCTCTTAAGATCTATCTTATATCAGGTGGAAAAATTACTGCCTGAAGTTTCTATTCAGATGAGAAAACATTAGCCAACAAACCCTTCCTTAATCAGTGCAAAAAAACAAAAAAAAACAACAAAAAAAAGGAAAACGGAAGCAAGCAAGTACACTTTTTTTCTAAAATCATTGAAAAACACAGTGGTGATGGAATTTCTGAACAACTTAATTTTGAATTATCCATCTTTAAAACAAATTTTTTTTGTAAAGTAATCACATGCTTTATTCACTCTCTTCTTACACATCTCTTTTTATAGAACTCAATTTTGCAAATTACTTCACTATGCAATTGACCTCACTTCTAGAAAATACTGTCTTTCTTAAATATTCTACCTTGGTCTTTTCAGTTTGAAGACATTATTCCCTATAATACCATCATTAACCACCTTAAATAGTTCCTCCAGCAATTTCATGTTATCAAGTATTTATAGACAGTTACCATCATCTTTATTTCTTGAAAGAGGTTCATATGGCTTCGTATTCGTAGATTATGAAGCCAGAAGGGACCATTGTGAACATCTCATTTGACCTCCCTCATAACTGAAGTCACAGGAGTCCCTTGAATTCATTCTCTTTGAATTAGAACACATCTCTTAGAATATTTTGATTTAAACATTTCTAACATTAGTGAATCCACAAAAATCCTAAGTAATCCACTGGTTAATCACTCTTCCTGTGAAAAGTATTGCTTCTTCCAGCTCTGAATTTCTGCAGCACTGGATATAACTAGGCACAGTGTGTTTCCATTTCACAGATAAGCAAATGGATGATAACATGAGAAGTGAGTTATTCTCTCAGTTTTAATTTGTGGGCACTTTGAAATCCAGCTTGGCAAGACAGTCTTGTCTTTCTGAAAAGGAAAAAAATATATTCAGAGGGGCTATACCCATTCTAAATCAGAGTCATCATGGAACTCTTTGGGTTGGAGGGGACCTTAAAGATCATCTAGTTCCAAGACTCCTGCCATGTCAAGGACACATTCCACTAGGTCTGCATGTTACTGATCTTAATGATCAATGAGGCTTAATTCACCTGATTAGTATTGTTGTGCTGAAAAAAAAAAACCAAAAAAAAAAAACCTTACTGATTTTGGGTTCTTTCCTTGTTGCACAAAGAATAGAAGAATTCAAGAATAATCCATGAAAAGCAGTGCATTCTATCAGCCTGAGTAGGGCATTGGAGATTTCCATTTTGACCTTCTCAGCACTCCCATAGACACCTTTACAGTAAATTTCCCAACCTCCTCTGCCTCAGCTCATGGGCCTTCAGTCACACTCACTAACCAGACAGCTGTGACTCAAAGGTAGTAATTCAAACCATGAAGTATTTAGTGAACTCTTAGAAAAAGATATTATGCAGTGCTGTAATTGCAAAGTGAGTTTTTGTCTCCCGTTTCTCATGTTTGTCGAGACAATTTTCAACTGGTGTTTCTTGATTTCCTGTGTGTGAAAAGATCATAAAGCTAAAGCATCAAGAATATTTTCTGGTTTTGCTCTTATTTGCAGCCCTTACCACTCCTAGAATTGGAGTACCTGGCCACAATCATTCAGCATTACCTATTAAGAGGCATCTGAGTGCTGCAAGAATGAACTAAAAGTGTAGATGACACTGCAGCTGTCACACACAATGAAACATTTTGAAGCTGTTTTGTCCAATGTGAGATCAAGAATTTAATCCACTACAGAACATCAACTTGCTAAGCACAAATCCTTCATAGCCAAAAAAGTCACTATCTATGTGAAACTGTGATCTAAACAAGCTGATATAAGTAGAATGGAAGTGAGCCTAATGAAGATCCTGCTTCTCACAGAGATGTAGCTGTGTAGCAAATCAGGGTTAGGAAGGGCATGCTCACTTGTGCAGCCAAATTCAGCATTTCACTCTGTGTATGACTATGAGAAAAGGAAGAATTTGGGGTGTTAACAGGAACATTTTGGAATGAAACAAACTAATTTCTCCTGATGGACAACTTTAGATCCATTGCCAAAGAAGGCTGTGTGCTGGGGGAAAGAAATAATACAAAATTCTAGATGAATGCAGATTAAAATCACCTGGTTAAATATTTAAAAAAAAAATAAAAGTATTAAGAATCAAAAGTTCTCAGCTCCTTTCAAAGTGTAACAAAGGATGTGATTTATCTGCCTCAGTCTAACCTTCTGAGTCTGGATCTGAGATGGTCATCATCAGTTTCTTGAGATTAATACAGGAAAATGGGTGACAGCTGGGTACCATTAATTCCTTTTTAAGACAGAGGCCTACAATAGTTGTATTGCCACTATTCATGCCTCTTTCACTTGACTGATTATGGACAGAATTTCAAACAACTGGCTCAGAAAAAAACATTAAGTTAGACATGAAATTATCACATACCTGGGGTTAGAAGAAATGAAACTGAGCACTAAACCCTTTTAAATAATTGTTATGCAGGAATGGACTAAGAGCTCCCTCAAATTAGAAGAAATTAAAGACAAAATCAAATCGGTTCCATTTAGACTCTTAGTTTTATACTACTTGTTTGTGTGGGGTAAAAAAGGCAAAAAAAAGAAAGGTGATTAGAAAAGGACCCTGTGATTTTTTCAGTTATATTTATTGGATTGCAGATAGAAGGACTGTGCAGGACACATCCATTTCTAAAATTTACCATATAATTTAGAGGTTTTTTTCTTGTTGTGATGAATCAGTATACAACACAAAATGCTAGCAGTAAAAAAAGAAAAAATGTATGAACAAATCATCCAGCTATCAGTTTCTAACCATATATTAACAATTAAAAATTAAGGTCTTTATCTTAGGGAGAAATGCAGGCAATTTTCTTTATAAATCAGCATTGTCTAGAACACTGCTTAAACAAAACCCCGTGATCTGTAATGCTGTTAAAGGCAACATTTCATCATCTTCCTAGAGATCCAGATTACAACTTCTTCACCTTTAATACTTGTAATAGAGGCTTTGGAAGGTGATTCACAGGAGGAATCTGGAAATGATACACCAGAGCTGCAGAGAGTTACTTTGGATTGTACAGACTTGTTGAGCTCCAGTTGAAAAGCCAGCGCTTTTGTGAAGATCCCTTTGTTTCAAAGATTGTTGAGTTATTTCTGGGTGAGGAGCAGTAAAAGACTACCTTTGCTTATATCCTGAAACATTGTCTTTAAACAAAGTTACTGATTTTACAGATGAACATTCGGAAGCAAAAGTTTCTTTCTTGGGAAGGAAAAAAAAAAAAAAAATTCTTCCTTGACATGTACTGGGCATTTTAAGTGTTATGAATACCAATTTAACTGTAGAAAAATCTTCAGTTCCATGTCCAAAGCAACATAATCAAGCTCAACACTATAAATGATATTTTTGGTGCCAAGTGACATTTTGGTTACCAAGCTCCTTTGCAAGACAAAACCTTACTCTTTCTTTCTCTCTCTTTTTTTTTTTTTTATTCATTTGTGAGATAGAAACAGTAAAATTTACCTACTTCAAGCTATGTTTACAGGTGCTGAGGTAGATATTGCCCCTCTCACACTTAAGAAAGCATTTAATTGAATGATTCTTTATACAGTGCTCTCTCTTTTTATTTAATTTTTTTTTACTCTACATCTGTTGAGAGTGTGGTGATTAAGATTATATCTGAGATAAATAAGGTGAGAGATTCAAAATTCTCAGCCCCCATATCTCATGCATTGCCTGCTACTGTCCCAAGTGAAAATAATATTTTATGTGTTCTTCATCCCAGCCAAGTGGATTTTGCCAGGACCTCAGGGGCAGGAAATTCCAGGTAATATTTACAGCAAAAAATATGTGTAAAAGGGAAGAGATGGCAAGGGATAGAGCATATTTACTTAAGCTCTAGCCCATTTCAATTTCCAGGATTTTGTCTACATGCTTTACTGATCCTGTGCTCAAAAATCAGACTGCTCTCTTTAAGTCTTGTATTCCTACCTTGGCTTTGAAGCTCTTACAAGGCTGGCAGCCTGAATGTGGCACAGCCATGCAGGAATGTTTTAACATGTCAAAACCTATATTAAGCCTTTCACTGTTGCAAAAAAAAAATTTAAAAAAATGCAATTTGCTTTGAGGTGTGGACTCATTATTGAGAAATGTTGTAATCCAAAGTTTTCATTAAATCTCTCTCCCTCCTTATTGCCTTCTTTTGCTCCCTCTTTTCCCCTCAGAATTCAACATACATGAGCTCATAGTTGCTCTACTCTCAGGCACACTTGTACCTTTTCCTTTTTCTCTTCCAGTCCCTCTTATGCCAAAAAGAATTGAGCCTTGTGATATCATAAGTAACTATCAACCTGATTTAAAATTACATTATGACATTAATAAGAAAAATATAGAAATTCTGAAATCTAGATGTTTTTTGCTAGCTTTCCAAAATAATATGGCCCATTTTACTGCTTGAGTATAAGCCAGGTTGTGCTAAAACACAACAGCCTGATTTATTGGGCTGTGTTGTCCTGATCCAATAACCTTGGTGCATGAAACTGAATTTCTCATAAAATGAAATATTACTTAAACATGCTGAAACCCACCCTTATATGGTCAGAAAATGAGGCTAAATATTATTAGTTTACAATGCTCATTGACAATGAACAATGAGAGAAGGAGAAAAAGATAAAGAAAAAATTTCCTGTAATCAAAATAATGTGTTTTTTCAGAATTCCAGTTCTGTGATGTGTCCTTTCATTTCAGTGATTTAGAATCCTAAGCAGAAAGACTTGAGTTAAAAAAATATGTGGAAAATTTCTACCTTGAGTTTTGCAGAACACAAATTTCAGCATTGCCCCAACACAGTTACTATATAACATAGAGTCATGGAATCATGGGATGATTTGGGTAATTATCCTTTAAAAGTAATTTAGTTCAATCCACCTGCGGTGAACATATACACACACACATATATAAATGTATTTCTTCATAGTCCCTTGGTTTGTTAATATTAAATTATACAATCTTTTTTAGAATGTCATTTGGAAAAAAGGTGGACCTTTGCCTATTATCATGGAGAAGAGCCAGACAAGTAGAAATTCTCTTTGATATAATATATTTTTTGACTGCCAAGATAAGTAGTTTGCCTTTTCATTGATTTGTGAAATCACACAGTGACTACTGAATCCCTAAGAAGGCAAAGAGAAGAATTAGCCCTGAGCTCATTACTACTTTATCAGCATTGTTCTCACTTTACTTTCAAAAAAAAGATTGTATAAGTTTAAGAGTAAGGCTGGGCATCACTATTATTTGAAGTAATGCCTCATATAAATAAATATGTGAGCAATTTTCCAAACTGGAAGAGTAGGGTAAATGTCTTGAAGTTTTTTTTTTTTTTCTCTAAAAGAAATATTAATTCTTAGCATGATTGTAATGTATTAACTGCACTTAGCTCCTGCTCCTTTGTTTTACTATCTAGCCTTTGTTATTATAATTTTAAAAGAAAGGAAAAGGAAAAAAATCTAGGTGTTTTAATTCTGTCTTGAGTTTTCACAACTGAAATACTGGTTTTATAAATTACCAATTTCTATTAATCATGCAGTTACCATTCATTAATCAAATTCATGTTTTAAAGCCATGAAAATAGGGGTGTTTTTTTCAAGTGTAAATTTAATTCTTAGAGAAAAGCAGAAGCACTGAAAAGAAAACCCTAAATCAGTTTGTCTGTAGATAATAGCAGTAAGAAAAACATCTTCTTATTAGCAGCATCTATCTTAGCAAAGTTTAATAAAAAATTCAGTGTCCATAGATGCTGACAGTTCATAGTTTGTTAATGAGAGAAGAAATTATAATTTATCTGTATTTCAAATTGTCATCAGGTATCTTCATGAACGATCAACGCATTTTAATACTCATTCGCAGAGAAATACATTTGTCTTCCATGGATATGAAAATTAGCTAAGAAGTCCATGAGATAAGGTTTTACTGTTTCTATATCTTTTGTTTATACTTTCCCTCCATATGTACATGTAAATATAAATTATTTCTGTATATTTATACATATATATACATACACACATACACCTCTATTTATGTATATACATATATATGTATTTAGATACAGATGGATGGAGTGAATCTGGGTCAACTACAAGTATTGCAGTCTCAGCATTGCTCAGAATGAATATTCCATAATAAATGTAATAAATTTAATTATACATTCCTTGCTTCTATCTCCATGTGAGTATCCCTGCACAATGGCATGTGTACATGTGTGTATAAAGAAGAATTTGCTTACAGCTGTCTGTGTTCACGCTTGCTTATGGTTGAATTGGATGGGTCCCAGAATAAAAAGAGCAGTAACTAATCCAGGAACCACCCATGGCGCTTGAAGTTGTTAAACATCAATAGGATTATCTTGAAAAACCTAAAGAGAAAAAAATGTTCTTTGGTTTCCATGCAGACAAGAGCTTCTCCTTTGATTTTTTTTAAATAAATAATCTCAGTTTTTCATTGGTTTTCAAGTTGTCCTTCCTAACTGTCAGCATTTTGCTTAAGGTCTCATGGGTAAATTTAGCCAATGCTGTGACAAAACATATCACACAAATCATGCTCCTGTTTACCACATTTCTCATGTGATACAACTAGGATTTCCTCTTTTATCCATACCTCTGTACACTAGCCATATATCTGTTTCTTGTACTGAGATTACAGTATTAGGATTTTTAATCTGCATGTAACATAGCATAGTTTGTTTTTAAAAAGTAGAAAAAAAAAAAAACAAGTTATATCCAAATTCCTAAACTCAGTTGGAGATTTATATCTGAAAGCAATGTGTAAAATTTAAATTATGCAGTAATTATTATTCCATATTCCACCATTTTGCTTGAGGAAGATTTGGGTTTGCTACTTACTCTTTTTAGCAAAGCAAGTGCATTCTGACCTTGACTTTCAAACTAGTGTTAAGCAATTCTTCCTAAGCTTTTAAAAGATCTCTCCTTTAGAAAGTCTAACAGAAATATTTAGAGTTTTTAAGGGTTGCAAATGTAAACAAGGACATTTTCACGTTTTAACAGATACAGTTGAGATAAGAAAGGCTTGGAAATAGCTTTTGCTTAAATATAAGTGTTTTTTCTCTTCCCATCCCTGTCCCATTTGAGAATAAGTAGCAACAAAAAATGTTTCTTAACACCCAATGGTGTACTTAGTGCTGGCAGAAGTATGTGTCTTCTATGGATTTATGGTGAGAAATGTCAATATCAAAGTGTTTGTGACAGCTCTTATCTCTGCTCTGTTGGGCTTCATGTGTATTAAAGCTGAAAGCCAACTTGCTTTTTCTTACTTTATGTTTGTTTTTTTGCTGCTCAGACTATTCAACCATCACAACAAGGTCGCACGAACACATGGTGGATGTTACAAATGGAATCATAAAAGTTTGGCCATTTACCTGAAATGAACCACACATGAGTGTTGGCTATTTAAATACTCATATCAAGAATACAAAGCATGAGAGTTACAGCACTGGTTCAGACAAGGGATTCCCCTTGCCTCTATTGCTTCTCTAATAGTGACCATGAAAGATGCCCATGGAGGTGCAAAAGAAGTAAAAGTAATAAGATATTTTATAATTAAATGGCATGGAAGTTGCTACTACCCTGAGAAATATTTGTGCATGTGGTTCATTAGTCATAAACGTTGAACTCAGCCTGCATGCTGCATTGTCATTCACTGCCTTACCATTGATTGCTGCAGTGCCAACATTTCATGAAACATTAAATCAATTAATCAAAATTAAGATATCTTCAAAAACATTTCTGGACAATGCCACCAATACATCAGATATTTTGCAGGGCATTAGAAATGAATAAGATTCTTATAATGTAACTTCAGGAGTGCTAAGTCAAAACCTGCCATCCAAAACGAGAGCTGTGGTAATAATCCAGGAATCCCACACTGTCTTTGCCAACATAAATGTGTCTGACTGCTTCTCTGCACACTCACAGAAGTTCATGAGTACCAGAAGCCGCAGTTTCTGGTGAATGTGAACTTAGAAGGGATAACATCTATGTTTTCCTGTGCTGTCACCATGCACTAATTACAGCAATAACAGTAATGTCCACCTCTACAGCCTTTTTGTTCAATGACTTTGGTAACCTGTACAAGAGCTCTGTGAGGATGGCTATGTAATAATGGAAATAAACCACTCTTCCTCTATTTCTGTGTCTCTTGTGCTTAATTCAAAGCATGGTTCTCCACCACTTACTCTGGCTAAGCAGTATTTTGTCACACAGTTATTCATTTTAGGGGAACATCAATAATACCTGTGCCTGGCAGCCACTGAACTTCTATTTTGGATGACTAAACTGGCTTTCCTAAAAGAGAAACCTCACCTAGAGCCTCTGTGATCCTGAACCCCACCAGCCAGTCACAGCTATAACATCTCCCTTCTGATATTGTACTACTCAGGCTGAGGTCCTGTTTACTTTCATACTGTTTCTAGGACTGCCTGGGAATGCTGTGTAATACCAAAATATAGAAAATTAAAATAATGCTACAGAATTGATATCACTGTCAGTTCTTAAAAGTACTTTTCAGTGCACTCCAAAGTAAACTATTAAGTTAAACAACAGAGCCATTTCTATAGCATCAGTGTGATATTTCCTAACCTTCTCTGTTGTTATGCAACAAATAAAGCGGGAACTGATTTATTGCAGTGCAGTTACTGGGGCTTTTATCCCACTCATTAGTACAACTTTGTCCCCCATAGCACATTACATGCACTGACTTCCTATTTCCCTCCTCTCCATCTTCCCTAATTCAGGACAAAGATGTGCTCATCCTTGACAGTAGCACAGTTCTATAGATTTTTAAGTCTGAAAAAGATTATTCTATTATTTATTATCAGACAGCTAGGATGTCATTTAAATTGCCACATTCTAGGCTAGTACTTGTTAGAGATTCTCACACTCAGAAAACATGCAAGCAAATGAAAACACAAGTTTCTGCAGAGTCCCATTTGTAATCTGTACTGCTAAAATAAAACCTCAGTTCAATTACTTGTAAAGGGCAATAATACAAGGTGAATGGATTGAGAGCAGCCCTGCCCAGAAGGACCTGGGGGTGCTGTGGGTGAGAGGCTGGACATGCCCCGGCCATGGCACTCACAGCCCAGAGAGCCAAACGTGTCCTGGGCTGCATCCAGAGCCCCGTGGGCAGCAGGGGAGGGAGGGGATTCTGCCCCTCTGCTCTGCTCTGCTGAGACTGTAGTGGATCTAGTGGTGGCCAAACACCAGTTCATCCACTAGAATTATTTATTTGTTTTTTTGATGTGAGATAAGGATTAGGAGGAGGGCAAAAGTAGGCTTAAAACTTTAAAGGGTATAAAGAAAGCTTTATTAATAGAACTAAAACAAAAACAATAAGAAATCAGAATACTTCTCTTCCCCCCAAGTCTTCTTTTTTTTTGACCACTGGCAAGGTAAAGATACAAAATCTCTCATTTACCACCTCTAAAATAGTCTTTCTTCTGTTCACTTAGGGAGAGGAGTCTCTTTCCATGCCCTGGAGACTTTTCCACAAGGAACAGTTCTCTAGTGGCTTTCACAAACAGCAGCCACCCATAAATCTGCATTCATGAAGTTCATCCCACATTTGGTAACCTTCCCACACTTACCAAACATCAGTTGTCTCAGCTTATTGGGGTGCAGTTTTAAGGATGAGCTGCTTTAGCACAGAAACAAAAATTTTCTTCTTCCATCTCTAAGAACAGAACTTTTCTTTTTCTTCCTTGGGGGCAAAGGGTCTTCATTACTCTTATCTCTCACTGTTGAAGCTTCTCATTGGATTGCAATTATTTCAATATGTTTGTTTCAGCACGGGTGCCTCTGCTCATGCCTATAGTTTGAATGCTCCATTCCCCCATGCTTTCATGAATTATATAAATATTTTAGTGCATCATAGCCCATCACCATGGCCTTACAAAAGAATTTCAGCTCAAGACTAAGGCATCTTTTCATTTTCCTCCTATCTGGTATTTGACTTTTTCTTCACTGACCTCTATGTTGTTTTCTCTACATGTCTCCATCCTTTTCTCTCACTCAAGAGAAGATTGATGCCTGTCAGTTTCATCTGGGCACTGAAAAAGTTAATATCTCACCTGGTTATGTGATCTCTGCCAGGTGGCAGCCTTGCAGCCACTCAAGGTGTTGATTTCTGCTCCAGCTGCTCAGGGGTTGGGCCAGATTGGTGATGGTCGCTTTGTCTGGTTTGTATTTGCCATGGCTGTTTTCCAGCCCCTGCTGCCTTCAATTCCAGCTGCTGGACTCTTGTTCTGCATGGACCACAGAACCTTTCCTGGGTTTAGCCACATGATTTCCTGCAGTGACATCAGGATGGCAGGGGCATCACCCTGGTGCTGTGCTGGGGGCTTTGCCTGGCTCAGTGGCAGTAGGATTATTCAGCAGTCACACAGCAGCCCAGCCCAGCCCAGAGCTCAGCGAAGCTGGCCCGGGTTTGTTTCCCTTGTTCCACCCCATCCCAACAGCTGGGCGTGGGCCTGGCCCGACCTCCTGTCAAGAGGATGGGCAGATGTCCCCTCATTGCAAAAAGCAGGATATAAAAAGAGAACTTTTCCCAGTTTTCTCCTCTCTTAAATATGGTTTATAGAGCGTGTCCAACTTCTCTGATTGGTCTGTCAAGCACAAAGGAAATTGTATTTTCACAGAGATGGTCACTAACATAGTTGACATTTTTTTCCTTACCAAAAGTCCAGCTAAGGCAAACTGAGGACAGAGACCCACCTGGAGCACTGCATCCAGCTCTGGGGCCACCAACATATGAACATAGTCCTGTTACAGCAAATCCAGAGGAGTCCATGAAATCCATCTAGAGGATTGGAGCATGTCTGATATGGAGACAGATTGAGAGAGCTGGGATTGTTCAGCCTGGAGAAGACTCTGGGGAGTTTTCTAACACCTTCTAGTACCTAAAGAGAACCTTCAAAAGAGCTGGAGACAGACTTTGGGCAAGAGCATGGAGTGATAGGACAAGGAAAATGGCTTCAAAGTGACTTCAAATGGCTTTAAAGAGGAAAGGTTTTCAATAGCTATTAGCAAGAAATTCTTTACTGTGAATGCTGGAATAGGTTGGCCAGTTAAGTTGTGGATGCCTCATTAGAACAGTCTTTTGTTGATGTGGCAACAGAAAGGAATTCCAGTTTCTAAGGACCTTGCTGTGTTGCAGTTTCTGATCTACTTATTTATATTTTACATAATTTTAGTGGTTCCGGTGATTGACCAGGCAAAGTTGTGTCTTGCATAAGTTCATGCAAGGTAACTCTCAATAAGTTACGTTAAATTAAATCCTGCAACATCAGGAATAAAAAATATCTTAATTCAGTTTTCCCATGAAGCACCATCTCTTGAAATACTTCTTTCTCTCTCAAGAATACAGGAAATAAAGGTAGCTCAGATCCACCCATACAGTTATTTGTAGCCTATGTTGGTTTCTGTTGAGTGACTATTCTGTGGCTATTTAGCAATACATTTCTTCCTTGAGCACAGGTGGTAGTACTCCAAACTAAGAAAATGTAAAGGATGAATGGGCATTTTTAAGGTGTTATGATATGAGGATCACAAGCTAAGAAATAAATACATTATTATTATTACTATTACTATTATTATTATTATTATTATTATTATTATTATTATTATTATTATTATTATTATTATTATTAT